>NC_048595.1:242192546-242492546 GCF_003668045.3 Cricetulus griseus | reverse complement strand
ATTGACACAGACTAAGTTACTTGAAGATGTTTTCTGAAATAACCACTGGCTTTGAAGAAGAATTAGGTTTCCTTTTCCTAGAACCACCTTGGATCAATTTCACAGAAGCATTGATCTTTAGTCGTGAGAGATGAGTGCCTATCCAAACTCAAGCTTCTCCAGGTAAAAACAAATGGGAACTGGACAAGGGCATAACCAGTCAATAAAGCTCACTATCTAAAGATGACCTTCGGAGGGTACAGTCTGAGAAGTCACTGGCAAATGACAAAGTGAAGTTGGAGAAAGAATGGAAGGAACAAGACAAAATCAAATGAAATCCCATGTCAGATCAGTAATTAGGACGTAGCTACCCTGGAGTCCCTTTATGGTTTTTTTTGTTGTTGTTGTTGTTGTTTTGTTGTTTGTTTTTCAAAACAGGGTTTCTCTGTAGCCTATCCTGGCACTCGCTCTGGAGACCAGGCTGGCCTCAAACTCACAGAGATCTGCCTGCCTCTGCCTCCCAAATGCTGGGATTAAAGGTGTGCGCCACCAATGCCCGATCCCCTTAATGGGTTCTAATTGCAGTGTTTTTAATTGGGCTGTGATGGAGACTATACCAATGACCATTTGCATGAAATCTGTGAGCTTTTGAAACCCTAAGTTCCTAACAATTGGAGGGAGATACTTTTTATCTCCAAAAATCAATAGATTTTGTGTATGTGTGTGTGTGTGTGTTCCTGTGTGTGTGTGTGTTCCTGTGTGTGTGTGTGTGTGTGTGTTCCTGTGTGTGTGTTCCTGTGTGTGTGTGTGTGTGTGTGTGTCCTGTGTCCTGTGTGTGTGTGTGTTGTGTGTCCTGTGTGTGTGTTCCTGTGTGTGTGTGTGTGTGTGTGTGTGTGTGTTCCTGTGTGTGTGTTCCTATGTGTGTGTGTGTGTGTTCCTGTGTGTGTGTTCCTGTGTGTGTGTGTGTGTGTGTGTGTGTATGAGTTCATGTGTGTAAATGCCTGAGTAGTACAGATAGCAATAGAGGCCAGATGAAGTGGTGAGATCCTCTGGAGCTAGAGTTACAGCAGTTGTGAAGCACCAGATGTGGGTGCTGGGAATAGAACTTGGGTCTTCTAAAGAACATCAGCATTCTTAGCCACTGAACTATCTTTCCAGCCCTACAGAAAAAGTTTTAATATTGGGCGCGAAGAAATGGCTCAGCAGTTAAGAACACTTGATGTTGCTCTTGCAGAAAATCCAGACAAGGTCCCCAGCACATATAAGAAGCTTACAACCTTGTGTAACTCCAGTTCCAGGAGACCCATCCCTCTTGTCTCCTTCTGATGTACTTATTATAGGTGGTGAAAATATATACAAATATATAACAAAACACTAATACACATAAAAGTAAATCTTTTATAAAAACCTTGTAATATGGAGCAGTGTGATAAGATGAAATAAGTCTAGCTAAGTAGGTCCAATGTTGGTTCTGGAAATTTTGTTTGTTCATCCAGCAAATGTTAATTCAGCTCCAGCCCAATTCAATATTTTGGAAATAGAGCAATGAACAAGACCTCCCTGTCCTCATGGAGTACACATTCCAGAGAGAAGGATGTGGGGAGGGAAAGGGGAGACAGAATTAATAAATATAAAATACATCAGCGTGATATTTGCCATAAAGAAAATAAAAAAGAGTAAGGGGATGTTTGACATCTATTATGTGATACAATTATATATAATTGCTATTTTAAATAAAGATGTCAGAGAAGGAAATCTCTGGACAGGGTATCTGAGCATAAGAGAGGAAACCTGGGAAACCCATGTTTGAGGGAAAAGAAAGCATATTTCTGGTTTAATCTAGGGGTGCATTGGGTAGGTTTGGAGAAGTGCATGGATTTTGGGGAGAGTTGGAGAGGACTTGGAATTCTGGGAGTAGGAAAATCACTTAGATGAAGTCAAAGTACTAGAGCAACAGGTGTAATGTCATGAGTGAGGAAAAGGAATTTGTGAATGGCTCTAAGGGAGATGGAAAGAAGAGAGAACTTGTTTAGTTGAATTGTCCAGTGCTATAATTACCACAGTAAAACTGGTTCTTCTAAGAGAATGTGACTCTGGGAAATAAACTTAAGACATTGTAGTTTGTTCCTGTCTTGAGTAAACTAAAGCTAGATGGAAACAAGGCAGGAAATGGAAAGTTTGGAAGAAAAGCTTTACAATTTGAAAATAGATGGTCCCAATTTATAATGGTTTTACTAGAGATGATTATTTGGCTTTCTAATGGTGTAAAAGCATGCCACCTGTATAGCCACTGTTTCACTTTCAGCATAATAATAAATTAATTACTGGAGATATTCAACAGTTAAGATAAGCTTTGTGTCACCTGACTACCTATAGGCTCTAAAAGTATTCTCAGCACATTTAAGGTAATTTAATTCAATCTAGGATATTCATTAATTGTATGTATTCAATGCAGTTTTTACTTAAAGTATTTTAAAATATGCAATAAATTACTAGAATATAAACCTAGTTTGCAATAACACCTCCAAGTCAATTTTAATAAGACATAATTCTGGTTTGAAATTAGCACTGCTATTTGTGTGGCGATATTCTACCTCACTTTCTTTGACCATTCTTCACTCTTCTAGTTAGATAATTCCACTTTGTAGTTGATGAAATACAAGAACATTCTCCACTCTTGTCATTGACAAGTTGCCACAGATTGAGCTCCATGTCCTTAAAATGAATGGCAAGGTGGTCTTTTATTGTAAATAAAGATTCATGTGATACTTGTCTTGCTGTCAAGCTTTCAGACTATTAGAAGATTTAAACATAAAACACCATGTGTTCTCCTTAGATACTCATGCTTAGGACACATCTGAATGTCTACACTGTTCAAATGCTTTCTGGGGGCATAGGTGCATGAGACCATCATCCATAGTTTCTCTCGTCCTACATTTGGTGTGCTTATTTCAGATTTTGGAAGCTGCTATTTGTATTTTCCATGGAGAAGTTTCAGAGCCGTCTTGTTTTGGAAAATAATTAAAAATTAAAGCTTGAGTGGTAGGAGACCAGAAGTTCAAGGCTGTCCTCATGCACTTTGTGAGGTCAGGGCTCAACTCCTAAAGCGTGGGCTGCAAGATTTCTCACAAATCTAACAAATTGTTTATTTGCTTTGTTTGCTGTTACTATTTTTATTGCCAAGTCCTGCATCATGAGAACAGAGCCCAGCATCTTATTCCACACCCAGTGTTTGCAAACTGCCAATCATTTCCTAAGGGATCTTAACAAATGGAAGCGTTGAATACTCTACAGGCTAAGGTGCTTCCCACTTGGAAAGAGCCCACCCTGGAATGGAATCTTAGCACATGTGTTGTCTTCCCTTCTGCCCACCCCTACAATCACACAGCAAATTAAAAGGTCTCCCAGGCTCAGCCTACTTTCCAGCTGCCAGCCCCTGGTAGACATGAGGGAGCCAGAAGGGACCAGGTGAAGCCGTGTTGAGTTGCACTAAGCACACAGTACAAGCAGATTGGCCATAACTTCCCAATTGAATATTTATATCAGCCCCGTTTCTCATCTTGCTCTTTGGCACTGACCGCAGTGCTGAGCTACTGCGATTTCAAGGGCGCTGCATTGTGTTGGAGCTGCTCCCCGAACTATTACGCCAGATGAGAAATGGGCCACAGGGTCCTATTGCTGAGATGGCTTGCTGACCCTTTTTCCCCCATGGAGACTATCCTGTTACAGTGTCCTAAGGAAGGGCAATGGGGGTGGGGACATTTCCTGACATCATCAGGACTGCAGCTCTGTGAATTGTATACAATCCCCATCACTGCTTTTAGCAGGCTGGGACTTACCTGCAGTTACGTTAAAGACTACACAGCACACTGCGTTGGATATTGATGCATTTCCATCATTTACTCAGAGGTTTTATTTTTGTTTGCTAAGTTCAGACACTTATCACAGGGCTCTCTCATCACATTTCACATTCTGATTCCCTGTGGCAGGTGCTAACTTCCTAGCGCTCAAAATGAATGGGTTGAGTAACCTCATAAAGATACAAAATGTCTTGGCAGAGAGAGGGAGGGAGTAGAGAATGCCTGTCTCAGGGAGAGGCTGAGTGTTATTTAGTAAGCCTTGTAAACCTGAGAAGTTATTTCGAAAACCATCTACACACACCCATTAACTTTTTCAAGGTAGTGTCCATGAACTTTAACTTACGTTTCACTTTCCCAGTTAGTAGTTGGATGCCTTCCTAGTGTGTCTTTGACTTAAGAATAACTCATTATTGTTTTTTGATTTTCTAAAATTTAGGGTTTGAGAATTTTATATGCAAGTACATATAAAATACTATATTCACATCCTTCCATCCTTCATTGTCCCCAACTGCCGCTGTGCTCCCCTGTCTGAAATTCAAGACCTCGTCACTATTATTAGTACTATTGGTGCGTGTGTGTGTGTGTGTGTGTGTGTGTGTGTGTAGAACATAGGGATGTTCGTATATACATGTGTTTAGAGTGGACCATTTGGGATTGTAAACACTATCAAGGGAGCTTTCTTATAGAAAACTGATTCTCCCCCCTCTCAGCAGCCATTGGTTGCCTGTAGCTCTTCATCTAGAAATAGGGCTGTGTGAAATTCCTCCCATCTACATTGTCATTTTTGTTTCTCCACCATCGTATTTCTTGTGAATTGTTGACTCTGAAATTTAAATTCTTAAATGGTTTACCGTAAATCAACAGAGGGCAATTCTCATGAGACTGCCACCCAATTTCCCTAAACAGAGAGCATCATGGGATAGCTCACTAGTCTTTCATGATGGCTGTATCAAAAAGAAGGAGTAAAGGCAAGAATTCTAATACAGAATGTAACACTGTATGTGTTAATTCCACACTGTATGTGCGGAAGATTTTTGGTCTATTTAGGAGAAAACTCTAAGACACACAGACCAGATGTCAGAACTTGTGTTACTTTAGTGCCTTCTCTCCAGAGGAGAGAAATCTGGTGGTAAACATCTCATACTGCCTTCAAGAGGCATTCTGATGTTGGATTGCTCATTCCCTTTATATTGGGAGGGCATTGGTGTCACACTAAGCAAGATATGATGGTGTAGCACTGAACATAAGAACACTGAAGTAAAAAATTGGGATTCAGCAGGACAGAATGAAACACTGGGTTCAGTCCATGCCATAGCTTTTTTGAAGAAGACATTAAAGCTACCCTTTTAGGATGGGTAAGCCACAGAGCTCTGCAGCATCTGCCTGGACAGTGTGGGGACTTCCTGGGCTCTGTTACAGCAGAAGTTAAGACTGTCAGGTAGAAGAACCACTCAAGTAGATTCCAGATGACAGTCCAAAGGGAGAGCCACCAAAACTTTGTGATTTGGGGAATGTAATTGTACATCTATGTAAATTGTATATCCACAAATTACTAAGAATCCTGATACTTTCCTGTAAGATGACTTACAATGACCTAAGAATGAAGAAGTGCCCAGTCAGATAGGGAAAGGCACTTGATCATGACTTCTTGATAATAAAAGAGCTGTTTTAGGAAGGGAGATTTAGTTTGACTTGTATCAAAGGGAATATTTTCTTCCTTCCTTCCTTCCTTCCTTCCTTCCTTCTTTCCTTTATTTCTTTTTTGGTTTTGGTTTTTCAAGATGGGGCTTCTCTATGTAATAGCCCTGGCTGTCCTGAACTAACTTTGTAGACCAGGCTGGCCTCGGAATCACAGAGATCTGTCTGCCTCTGCCTCCTGAGTGCTGGGAATAAAGGTATGTGCCACCACCACCAGGCAAAGGGGATATTTTCTTATAGGCCTGAAATCCCAAGGAAAATATGGAAACAACACTTTCTAGTACTGTACTTTATCTGAAAATGAAATGGGCTTCTTATTAAATGAATGGCTTTCTTAAGTATAAGTTTTGAGAGAGAGCAGGTGTGTGCTGTCAACACTGAAGACTTGACTAAGAGAAAACACTTATTAAATAAGTACTCCACTAAACTAATTGTACCTTATGAGGGCAAGCTTTATCTCCAGTGGGTATTTAACCTCCACATTAAATTATATTTGATCGACTTATCAACTTCAGTTTGAGCCTAAGATCTCATGACTGGTAAATAGCAAAGGTGAGGTTCAACTCTCAGGTTGGAGTTGACAGTAACCAATCTTAATTCTACACTTAGCCTCAAGCAAAACCGATTGTCCCCTTAGAAAGAGAAATTCAATAATTTTAATAAGTAATCATCTTCATTTTGTGCATTACATTAATGCCTTATTTCTTGTTGGTTCAACACTCCAGTACTGAAAATGTTTATCCTATATAATGTTTGCTCCTCCCGGCAGACAGTCTCCTTAGAAAAAGAGTTGATGTATTTCTTGGTGGTAATTGATGACATTCAATGTTTTGATTGTGGCCTATGGCTTTACCCTACTACTTACTAGAGGAAAACAATTTCCTGCTTCATTAACCATGGTTTGTAACTGATCTTAAAGAAATTTGACTCCTGGGCCATTCAAATAACACTTGAAGGATCTGGGGAGTTTCATTCTTTTCTTTGTTTTCCAATGAAGGGAATCTTCTGAAAACCAAGATTTAGACATGCTCCTATTACTTTGAAGTATTTGCTCACAGTTATCAGAAGTGGAGGTGGAGAACTCATATTTTATTTGAATAATTTGTTAGAGTCAAAGATAAGGAAGAGGCAAGAAACAGGGGGGAGAGAGGAGAGAGAGAGAGAGAGAGAGAGAGAGAGAGAGAGAGAGAGAGAGAGAGAGAGAGAGAGAGAGAGAGAGAGAGAGAGAGAGAGGAGGGAGAGAGAGAGAGAGAGAGAGAGCTCCAGGCTTCAAGCAGAGAGTTGTGAGCACTGAAAAAATGGGGGCTGTAAAAGTATCCAGAGAAGAGTATGTTCCTTCCTTTATTTGCTTTGGCTACAGGGAGTGAGATCACTCTAACAAATGAGTCCCACATTGTATGTGTTCTTGTTGGCCTTGGGGACAGTTGTGAAGGTGCTGGAGAAAAGCACAACTCTACACAGTTTGCACAGCCCATTTCTCTGTTCCTTCTCACTAAAGAGCAGGAGGTCTCCCTCCCGGGGTTCTATGACAGCACAGCTCTCTCAGTTCTGACCATGTTTGGAGAGATGAGTAGGTGAAGGCCTCCTCCCAAGGCTGCCTGTCCACCAGTGCAGCAGCACAGGCACCAAGTGGTACAGAGGTGTCACATCAGCAAGCAGAGAACCTATCCCAGGGCCACAGCAGAGGCAAGAACTTCTAGATCCTATTCAGAAATATGTTGGCTTAGGGTGACCTGGTGGTTTTACTGATGTTTTCTTAGGCCTGTGCTTTTTTCAGAAAATGAGAGCCAATACTCAATGTGATGTGCTCCACTGTTTTCCCAGACATCAGGTGACCAAGTTGCTTTATTAGTTTGTTTTCATTTGCAATTTATTTTGTATCCATGTAGAAGCATTCTCTTCCCCCCTCCCTCCTTCCTTGTCTTCCTTCCTCTCCCTGCCCACCTTTTTCTCTCTAAAACGCACATATACACATACATGTTTGGGGAAATCTCAGAGTTTATAAGCACAAGGGCATGTGCGCACACACGTTTGTGTGTGTGTGTGTGTGTGTGTGTGTGTGTGTGTGTGTATTTGATCTACTTATCAACTTCAGTTTAATAATTACACACATACACACATATGTGTACACAAGAAAATTCAACACACATTCACAGCATAGAACTAATACCATCCATGTATTGGCAGCCTTAGAGCTCTTTGCTTTCTGAGAACTGCGCCGAGAGCAGAGATATTCAAGCAGATACTCAAGTTTGCTAAACTACACTGAATCTGACTTCAAGTAGCACCAGTCCCTTGATCTATTTGTTCTTTTCTATTGCTATGCTATTCTCAACACATTGCCATGGCTAGAGACTCTGTGTCATCATCACAGGTGTGGAGTGGGACAGAGCACAGAACAGAAAGCCTTGCACTACAGTTAGATGAGAAGAGTCTATTATGTTACTTATGTTTTTCAGCGAGGGAGAATAGAAGATTATGGTGTATAGTAAGTGACATGAGCAAACCAAATACCAAACCCATCTCGTCATATGCATTCATTTAGTGGTCAAAGTGCAGGTTTTTCTAGATAGACACTGAGAATTTTCCATCTTGAGCCTTGTCTCTATAATGTCCTTTTCATACAAATAGAGACAGCTGTTGTGACAGTGTTGTAGAGAGTTTAGGACACTTCTGCATTTCTTGGGTCCTGAACAGCTGATGGAGGAACTCTATAAATAAACAGGGCCCTGACTCATCACCAGGCTCTGCAAAGAGTGAATCACTGTGTCTGAGTTGGAAGAGAGTCCACAGTACACAAACTTAAGGCTTGCCCTTCCTTGGGTTTGAAGAGGACATATACTTCAGACCACTCAAATCAAATTCTGTCTGTGCTGCAAACAAAACCTGTAGGAAAGAATCAAGAAACTAATTCCTAGATCTTAGAATTGCCTCATTTCTTCCTTTTTAAATGACCACTTCAGGCTAACATTAAGTTCAGTTATTTAAACTGAATGGCAAGCTTCTAATGTTTAAAAGCCTGATGATGTAATGTTCATCAAAAGCGGATTGAAACAGGCATCCTAAGAGGAAGAGTGTCACCTTCAAATGTGTACCGAGCAGGGTTAGATGGGGCAAATAGATGTTTGCATTGACTTTGGTAACTTTTGAAAAAATATTCCATTACTATTGAACTTTCAAAGCATCTGGTTTGATGGTTAAATGCCTTACCAAAGAGACTACAGGAAGATACTTCTAAATCATGGTAATAATGTTACATATTTGTTTGTTAAAAGAGCCTTTTATTTGTAGGAAGTTTTAGTCCACTAAAGCAACATGGCCAAGTAACTACACTGTCAAGTACCAGATAGCTGCGTTTTCATTTCCTGTGGACTGGACAGCCACTCACCAGGGCTGTGTATATTTCAAGGGCTAATTTTCTGTTGTTTTGCAGAAGCACTATGTTTTGCTTCCTCTCTGCTTCTTTATGAGATGTATGATCCATTCTTTCATTCCTGACTGCTTTTCTGGGCTTACACATCTTGTACACAGTCCAACTTGGCGAGAAGCCCCCACATTGCTTTGAGCCTTTAGCAATACCACTGACTAGAAGCCTCCCTCGGGTTCCTTTATTTGAACCAATCAAAATCCAACTACCAATTTCAGAAAAAAAAACTTCCCTGACTCTTTAGGTTTGCATTACTGACTGTCCTGTCAGTAGATAGTTACTATTCTAAACTTTAAATTCCAAGGCAGAGTCTCTGCTTTCTCACAGAGAGAAGCATTTGCTTGTGCTGAGAACCAGTTAAAGCATCTAGTAGGAACTTGAGCAGGTGATGGTTGGGCTATAACTGGCATGATCCCGGTCTCCAGCCTCAGGCTCAGTGATTAGCTGAAGGACTCACGTCATCTGGATACGCTGACTGATTGATAGCTGTAGTTTATTACTGTGGAAGGAAACAAGCGAAAATCAGAAGATGATAAGAAGGCCCTATAAATACAGCATCTGTTTGCCTGATAGAGAAATGAGCTTCCGTTGCCCCTAAGATGTCTATTCCAAGCCTCCTTTAAGGTACCTCATGCAATTAGCCACGTATACACAAGCATTTGTCTGGGTAGTGTACATCCCTGCTTGGGGCAGAGCCCAAGAATTAATTTCTATTTATTTTCTGTCAGTAGAGTTGTACAGAAGGTGACAACATGAAACAAACAATATTGCCCTGGATGGACACCCCTTCTCTCCACCAGGGGACAGGCTTTCTGGATTCCTCATTGGATTCTGAACATTGCATAAAGAAGCTCAATGAACTCTACAGCATAGTGTTGGTTTTCCTTTGTTAATGTTTCCCCAGCCCTTTCTGTTCTATGGTGGCTAAGGCAAGGATTTGATCATTCAGAACCTTCTAGGGACAAGCTGAACACAGGCTGTTGTTACATGTGCAGCTCAACTTCCGGCTCCCTTGACAACCACCATCTTGACAGTTCAGTGTCTGAACCATGAACTGATTGATGATGCAGACAACTTCTGCTTTTACTTACTTCCAGCCAAGTTCTTGTACCTTTAGCTTTGGGAAATTTGCCCAGTAGATTTCAAAAATTTCCACAAAACAAACACAATATTGAGGCAGATATGAATTTTAAAGAAGATTGCCCCTTAAACTTCTGAACATCATTTAACTTTATTTTTTATTTCATTTTCCATTCCAACCACACTTCTCCCTCCCACCCCACCTTCCACTTCCCTCCTCACTCCCACTCACCTCCCCTTCCAGCCCACCCCCAGTCTACTCCTCCTCACGGGTAAGGGCTCCCATGAGGAGTCAACATAGTCTGACATGATTGGTTGGGCCAGGGCCAGGCCCCTCTCCCATGCATTAAGACTAAGTGTGGCATCCTGTCATGGGGAGTGTGCTCCAGCAAGCTAGCTCATGTACCTGGATTGCATCATGGTCCTACTGCCATTGAGCATGGTGTTCCACCCTAAGAAATGGACTCCAACAAGCTAGCTCATATACCAGGTTTGTATTGTTGTCCTGCCGCCAGGGATCCCTCCGATAGTCCAAGATTCTTAACTGTCTCCCACACATGGAGGGCCTAGTTCAGTCCCCTGGAGTCTCTACAGTTGTAGGTCTAGAGTTCATGAGTTTCCACAAGCTTGGTTCAGCTGTCTCTGTAGATTTCTCCATCATGATCTTGACCTCCCTTGCTCATATTTCTTCCTCCCTCTCTCAGACTGGATTCTCGGAGCTTGGCCTAGTTCTTGGTTGTGGATCTCAGCGTTTGGTTCCATCAATTACTGGATGAGGGCTCTATGATAATATTAACTTTCTATCTTTATTTCTTACTAGTACTTTATTTTCTGTTGCATGACTGTGACAGAGTGGAAAGCACACTCTAATTTTTTGCACTTAAAGAATTAAGTATTTCCTCATCAAGTGTGATGTAAGCTGCAAAGCTTTTCAGGAATGATTTTATTCAGATGAAGGAAAACTCCTTTATCTAGATTACCAAGAATGTATGCCATGAACAGATGGTGAATATTATCCAGTACATCTTTGCAACCATGGACATAGTGTTTGTTAATATATTGCATTCTCTGATCTCCAGATGTTAAGCCTACCTTGCATTTCCAGGATAAACCACATTGGTCCCAATATACTTCCATTTCCTTTCTTGTTTCTGTTGATAGTAGCCTAACTTCTTGGCTGTGTTGGTAATAAGTATGAATCCATGATGTTTTTCTTGAAATTACCTTTGTCTGGTTCTGGGTGGTTAATGACACTCTCCTACAACAGGAAAACAAGAATTCCCTCCTATTCTAAGCTGACAGAATCTGTATAATCTTATTTTCCCTCAGATGTTTGCTAGCATCCCTTAGTGGAATATCTCCAGAGTTTTCTTTTTGTTTCAACTTGTAAAACACACTTTTGTGTGTGTGACATGTGTCTGTGTGGTGTGTTTATATGTTCATATGGGAGGGTGTGTTCATGGGCACGGAGGGGGTCTGTTTATGTGAGTACATACACCCTGAATTTCAGAGGACGACTCTGGGTGCTTTGGGGATGATTCTTAACTTCATTTCCTGAAGCAGACACTCTTCCTGAACCTTGAGCTCCCTAATTTAGTTGCTGACCAGTGCCTTCAGGGATCACATATCTCCACTCCCAGTCTTTGGCATCGCAGCCATGGCCTTCCTAAATCAGCTTTTACATAGGTGCTGAGGATTTGAACACAGTTCCTTTTGCTTGCAGAGCAAGCATTTTCCTGTGTAAACCTTTTTTCAGCATCATCCCTAGAATTTTCTTCAATTGATAATTATTTTGGAGATTTTCTACATTTTTACTGGGTCATGTTTGACCTCTTTCAAGAAATTCTCCAGTTTTAGTCATCCTTGATTTCTTTTGACACAGTGTTGATGTTCTCCCATCTTTTGAAAACCAACATTTCTCTAGTGATATTCTGGAGTCGAAAATTATTTGATGTGATCACATAATTTTCTATTTCAATAATTTCTCCTCTTTAATGTTTCCTCCTACAGGTTTTTGCTTATTTTCCTGTTTTTAATGTCTTAGATGGAAATGTAGATCATAGATTGTTAAGCCCCTCCCTTTATCTCTCACTAAACACCACTATATTTGCATACCACATGTTTTGAATTGATGTATTTTCACTATTGATTTGTCCTATACATAGTTTTTGCATTTATTTTTGAATTTTCTCTGACTGACATTAGGAGATTACTTAGAAGCATAACATTTAATTTGCAAAGGTTAGGGTTTTAAATATCATACTATCAGTGTTTTCTGAATGACCTCATTATGGTTGGATATATCATATTCTGTAAGATTTGCATTTAAAGTCCTATTAGTATTTATCCTGTAGACCAGCATAGTCCTTTTAGCAGTCTTCCATGTATAACTGAAGACAACTTATTTCTATAGTTATCATTAGGTCCTTTAAGTCAAGTCACATTAGTGATAATATTTTTAAGGTGTTTATTTATTTGGGGGTCTTTTTAAAAATGTTAACCATTGTGAAATCACATCTAGGAGTTCTAACCATGTTCATGGAGTTACCTCTTTCTTCCTTTAATTTTGTCAGAAAATGTGCATCCTTTCAAAATCTCAGATTTATTGAGTTATATCAATTCTTGTATATTCTCAGTAGCAAAAATATGTCAAAGTCTCCACTTTCTGAATGGGTATTAGAAGTGTTACAAGTCTGGTTGTCAGCCTCAGGTTTGTTTTTAAGCCACTGAATCAAGAAGGTCACTAGAATTTTCTCTATGTTTGAGTTCAGTTTATTTATGGCTACTGGTTACTTCGTTGATGACAGGAGCTGCCAAGTTATGGGAGTAAAACATTTCCCTGTTCCTCTGTGTTGGTACCAGAGGTGATTATTTCAGGAAGGCATCCATGTCAGCATAGACTGTCATGATCAGAGTCTGCTCTTTTCTTTGCACCATTACATGGAAAATGCATGTAGGATTGCACAGCAGAACAAACCATGCAGTCTCACTGTGGAACCAAGTCCTATTTTCAGTGTATTGTCACTGACACACATGAACAATCAAAGCATTCAAGAAAAAAATGATTTGCTGAAATTTCAGTATAATCTCTGCTGCCTCCTATTCTCACAGGTCTATGGAAATGCAAGACCTAGCGAGTCCCCATGCCTTGGTTGGAGGCAGTGATACACCTGGGGGCTCCAAGCTGGATAAATCTAATCTCAACAGTACTTCAGTCACAACAAATGGTACAGGAGGTAAGTGCCACCCCAAAAATGCCCAGACTCACATCTAAGGTCTGCTTTAAGATTATATGTCAGAGGTTGTTAATAAATAGCTATCCTACTATTGATACCATAATCAGAATTATATCCAAGGAATATCCACCTTGTGTATTATTGTGTTGTACTTATCTTGAAAGTTGAATCCTTTATATCTGTGAGCGTTCATAAAGACTAGATAGTCCTGAGAAACATTTTGAGAAACTTTCAAAAGGTTACCTTCTTTGTATTTGTCTTCATGATTATTCCACAGAAGTTAAAAATTGTGGATAAAAGATATCACATATATGTGTACATAAATTTGCATATTAAATATTTTTGTTTTAGTTTAAATTTTAAATAAAAATGTTACCCTAACATTTTTCACTAAAATGGTGTTTCTTGAAATTGATTTAAAATGCAATAAAATACTTATATCTTCTTAAAAGAATAATAGTATGTTTAGCACTTACATGAAAGAGAAATTGATAATTCCAGATAATTTTCTTATTTTATCAAGTCATAATTATGCTACAACCTATGGCAACAGTAAGTAATTATTTCAAATAGTCTCTATTATTAATTTTAAGAAATGCATTCAGCTTGTCAGAACATATGATATAACTGTATAAAAATAGTGTATTTGGAGATTCTACAGCATATATACACACACAAGCAATATGAAATTTTTATTGTAAGTTGTTCACTATTATGTTGAATTTTATGTAGATTTAGCCTAGGTACCAAAGTCAAATTTCTGCACCATCAATTTTGCTTAGAAAACTACTCATATGGACAGATATCAGCATTTGCCACATCATATTTTCTTTTAAATTGTAAATAAATCTGTGAGATTGATACACCCTTCCCAATTAATCTGGAGTCCACTGTTTTCTTTGTCAAGTCGTGTGCATTGCAACCTACCCTGCATTTAATAATGTGTTACACCAGACCCTTTGTAGATTAACACTTCCCTTGTTTATTTGTCTCTAAACATGCATCTATAATTTCAGCTAATTAATGGACATGGGACTGCAAGTATATAGGGAAATTTAGTCATAACCACTGGAGCAAGAGCATTTACATTTAAAGTCAAAGCTGAGCACAGATAATAAGACTGAAAAATTCAAGCACTCTGAAGGAGGACTTGAGAGCTCATGACTCATACATTTATCCCAGTGCACCAATGCAGGCCTGATACACTAAAACAATGAAGAAGGCACACAGTGCAGTTATTCTTGCTAAAAGATCAGGAGGTGGTGCCAGCATTGCAGATTGCTCAAGTACACTCAGCAGACCTTCAGACAATGAACTCTTATACTGTTCCTGTTCTCAGGGGACAACATGACTGTTTTAAATACAGCAGACTGGCTGCTGAGTTGCAACACCCCCTCTTCCGCAACAAGTATGAGAGCCGATGGTACACTGCATGTGTTTGGGTGTGTGGATTTGACCTCTGGTTTGCTATCTGCTACTGCCTCTATGTTTGCCACTCTTTTCTACATTTTATATTTAGAAGCAAAAATGAAAAGTAAACAAGCCTTGTGGTTGTTCGTGGTTAACAGTTGGCTGCAGTTTCCTTGTCATTTATTAATCTTATATGCTTATATCAGTAGGGTTTTTCTTCTATCTTTCATAATTCTGCATCAATGGGGATTATATTGACTCATAGCTAATTACCAGTTTCTTATATAGTTCATTCGTTGTAATAAAATCATGTTACTCAAAGCAGTCAAAGCCAATGAGCATTCATAGAAACCTAATTACCTAATGACCCATTTATTTCCACATTTTAAGTTCTTAATACTGCAACAAGACTTCTTCTATTTTATATTCTTTGATAAATATTCCAATGAATCTAAAATAAAATTATTATTTACTATCCTACCATTTAGAAGTTACCAATAATAAAATCTGTGTAAATAGATTTTAAATGTTCTTAACATGTTCCAAACAATTGATATCAATGGCATTTATGCCTACTTGTAAGAATTCTCCTAGAACAGTGATTCTCAACACATGGGTCGTGACCCCTTTGGGGTCAAATCTCAGACATTCTGTGTATCAGATATTTACATTATAATTCATACAGTTGCACAATTACAGTTATGAAGTTGTAACAAAATACATTAGGAAAGTTGACAAATACTAATATGTAATCAAAAGTTCAAAGTTAAAACCATCACACTTCTGCGGAGCTTGACATCGTAGGATTTCAATGTGTAGAATTAGAATAGACATAATTTGGCTGCACATTGCTCTATTTCAGATTAAATTGAAATATATGACAAATAAATAATGAACACTATTATTTTGTTATTTATATTTTCATAGTTTGAATCACAAGTATTTTCGATTTTCATGCTAGAAATATGCTTTTCATGCTTAAAAAAATTGTCGCCAGATTGTAGTTATTCTTGGTTGTTTTTGGTAAAGAGCCAAATAGTAAATGCTATTCCATGATGGTAGGTCAGTCATTCATTTCATTCCAGAAACTCATCTCCTCAGTTTAGAAGCAATGGGCTGTATGAAAATGAACATGGTCCAGTTCCAACAAAACTGTATTTATAGACCATGAAGTTTAAATTTCACTTGCTTTCCTTGTATTACAAACATTTTGTGTTACAAAGTATTCTGATTTTTCTGTTTTTTTTAAAGCAGTACAATGTAAAATTCATGCATGGCCCACTGATACTTGCACTAAAATGATTATAATGTAATCACATGTTATGCACTGTTGGCAATGGTGAACCCCTGAAGTGAATGTTTCAGCATGTGCTCATCTTCTCATCCAGAAACATCTTTGTCAATGTAAAGCACCTTCCTGGTTCCTAATGATATGCTCAGGTGGCATCTGTAAGGACAAGATGTGTGTTAAGAACACATTGATACCATTGTTGAGTGCTATTAGCAATGACTAATGATATAAACTTGGTGGCATACTGATAGGTAAACTTTAACAAATTTTACTGACTTCTCAGCATTTCTTTATTCCCTGTTGTGATGTCTCTTGTTGAGGGTAAAATACTTTGTAAAGATTTGTCTTCATTATTATTTTTAGTTCTGCACACTTCTGTGTGTGCGCGCACGAGAGTGCCTGTGCATTTGCCCTTGGAGCAGGATTTACATGTGTTTGTGAGCCCCTAGATATGGGTGCTGGGAACTGAACTCCGGTCTCTGCATTGATCATTGGTTAGCCTTCCCTCTGGCCCCACATACTTTATTTTAATAATGGTTTTACTATTAGATTTAGCTCATTTGCGAAATTTATTATAACAAAAAAGAGAAGCTAAAATCCAATGACTTTCCCGTTTTCCCTTAACACTAAAACACGTTTTTAATTGTAGAATGTTATGTAAGCTGAAGTATCACCTTAAGACTCTGTCACCTTGTTAGTGTCACTTAAGTGTGTCACATGTTTCTTACAGTGATTTAAGAAGTTATGTGGCTTTAGTTCCTATTATATCAATCTATGCGGAGATTTATGTTGAAATTCACATTTTTGTCTCAAATTTTCATCATTTGTAAAAATCAATGAAATGTAAACTATAGGAGTCAGGTGTGGTACTGTGTGCCTATGATACTAACAACACTCAGGATACTAAGGAGGAGAGACAGGGGGAGGGGTGAGGATGAGCTTAGCAAAGAAATCAATGGTAAAGCATTGTGGTCTGTATGGACATGGGATTCTTTCAGCTCCACTGTTAGTACACAGATGTAGCCAAGAAAAATAACTAAATAATCGAACTTGACTGTGTTCAAATAAAGTTCACTTCAAAATGCTGCGATACAGATTTCACATAAAAAATATTCTTCCATAGCTTTATAATTATTCTCAGCCCATAAAAAAACAATCTGTGGGGGCAGATTTGGCACAAAGACTCATACAAGTCTATTGATATATTGTAGACTAAAAAAAATTTGTAGGCATCTGAGAACCTTCTCCCTGATTGAATTTTAGAAATAGTGCCAGGAGCCTTGACTCACTGCATGTCATATACTGAATTACTTAGAAATGTTGGGAGTGCTTAAGACAATGTCAAACACAGTGAATTTTTATCTCCTCACTTAATTGAATCATATCAAGGTTCAATTATAATCCTTGCTTGGTACTAGAAAATGAGAACCCAGTGCTCTAAACAATGTGCTACTGACCATTCAAGCACCAAAAAAACAAAAAACAAAACAAGGGGAAACAGACATGAAAATGACAAAGAATGGCATGGTGTATACAACCTGAGTGTGCAACCAGAGTTGTTGAAGATTTAATTCATCATGATGAAGCTTAAGAATTCTTGAAAGAAGAGGTTTGGAGAATCAAAAACAAGGCATTACTATTTGCTGTATTTTTTTTAATTTGCAATTGATATGTCCAGGAATCTTTGAGAGCTTTCTACATGTAGACAGCTAACTCACACAGAGTAAATTTGTTTCTGGATGTCATTTATTTGGGAAGGAGTCCCCTACTACTAATCTTTACTCTTTTCATGTTCTACAACTATACCCTTTTTATATATTCTTGTAGAATGTTAGTCTTAAATTGCTTCATTGAATTCTTACACAAAATTTACTATTAATTGTACAATTAGGAGGAGAGAGCACTAACAAGCCCTCGTAAGTTTTTGAGTGGATACATTGATCCAGACAAACATAGATGATGTGCTATTGTAGTTATTTAAAAAAAAAAAAAACATGGAAAGTGATGCCTGCTTCATCATGGTAGTGTTATAAATTGCATCATTCTTAATAGATCTCTTCTTCCTCCTCCTCCTCCTCCTCCTCCTCCTCCTCCTCCTCCTCCTCCTCCTCTTCTTCTTCTTCTTCTTCTTCTTCTTCTGTGAGCCTGGCCTTTAATGGCTGATCCATCTCTCCAGCCCTAGAGCACTTCTTGAGAAAGTTTGCAGAATCTGTCAAAAGTCAAGGAAAGAGAGAAAGAACATGAAGTCTGGAGGGAATGAAGGTGGTGGGGATGGGGAGGAGTTGGGAGAGGAGAAGAAAAGCATGATCAAGATGTTCTGTATGAAAAAGTCACCATGTGATTGCTGTGGTTGAGAAGGAAGTGTGTGGAGTTTCATACATACTAGTTTAAGCACCAATTTCTGAAAATGAAATGCAAACTGCACTTATTGGCCTATCTCCCAAGGATGTAAGTGGCAGTATGGCCAATGGGTATCAGCTTTGCGTTTTGATAACAAAATGAATTTCTTCCCAAAACAATACCACCTATTGTTGTTAAGTGTAAATTCTAAAGATAATCTAAGGGGACAAGATAAATCTTGCTTTAAAACATCAGATGGGAACAGCGATGAAGATAGAGGAGTGACATGAGAATTTAGAAGCTATAAATGATTGCTGACCCTAGTCACACATGATCTGGATATAGTCTGTAGATAGCAATTACTTTATAAAGCTAAAGTATTGAAAAGCTAGACAATATATATGTGTGTGTGTGTGTGTGTGTGTGTGTGTGTGTGTGTGTGTGTATGCAGAGAGATATATAGTTTTGTAAAAAAAACTAGTTGTATATATATGTACATATATGTAATTTTTTGATATATATGATACATATATTACTATTTATCTATTTGCTAAACACCCAGCTGTAGGTAGAAGAAATCTAGTGGCTAGACTGGTGTTACAGGTGTTCTTTAGCAAAATGATTCTGAATGTGGTGAGTTTTTATCCTATTTTTAGAGAAATGGGTTGCAGCTTTTTTATTTTGAGCATGAAGAAGAAGGAGCCGCAAAACTTTTCACACCAGGGCATTTGCACATGACTGTTGATTTTAATCCAAGGTATTCATTTCAGGTATTTGATTTTTTTCTACTATACAAGGTTTTTTATTTCCATTATGCATATGTAAATGATTTTGAATGTTATCCTGAAAATAAATGACAATCCAAATATATTTAGTTTACAAAATTAACACATGAATTATAATATATTTGAGCATTTCCATGAGTATGTACTAAATCTGGGTTTTTATAAGTTTTGGAAAAATAGTAAAAGGGCGAGATTTGTTAATGAGCATTTTGCTAATAGCACAGTGAACAGAATGTTAAAGAACAGTTTGTGCCTTGACTGCTTATGTTGTATCTCATTAAAAATGCAGAAACAAAAATAAGACGGACCAAACGTCAATATAACTCAAGCATATTTGAAAGCCCAGTGGACCTGACATCCATTTTCACAGAGTTTTTAAAATATAATTTTGGCGTAATGTATAGTTCATGCTACTTAACCTATTCTATAGTATCGAAAATATTCTAATATCTCTTTCTAGTGTTTTTGTAACAATTTTATTGATATAGAAAGTATTGATTTACCTGTTTGAGTTTTCTGTAATTGAGAAAAATCAGATTCATTCTTATTAACAAATAGTCTTTTCTTCGAGGAATAACAGCAAATAACAGCACCTTCCTAGGAACTCAACAATTTTCCAATGCCCATATAATGTAAAAACAAATTTATCTGCTGGGAAAAGATAATAGATTTTGTCCCCTTTTTTTCTATCCAAGAATTTACCAGGTTCAGCCCAGCTTAGTTGCCATGATTAGATAGATTTCATGTCACTGTGGTCATAGACATGCCCCTTTCTATTTTATATTACACTTTCCTTCAAAGGAAAAGCGATTGGAAAATAACGTCCATATTTTTCCTCCAAATATTAGTATCAATTTTGTTGACTTGTTACTTCAGCATCCATTCATTTTAAAGCACTGAACACCTATCGGTATTCCTGCATTCCTTCACGTTCTCTCCAGGGATGGCTTTTCTCAGTAAAATAAACCACTTTGTTCTGAATACAGACTTTTAAAATTAATGCGAGATGTTACCAGTGTTATAAATGAGGCCAAAGCTCCCTTTCTCATCTCCTTTCTCCTTTTGACTGACTGAAGCTTTCAAATTCAAGAAGTTATAATCAAAACCAATGCTGCGTAATGTTTAAATCAACTCTCAAAGTTAGCATCCAAGGTAACAAAACCAATGACCATCAACATGCCTGGTTTCTAGGCCAGTTTTTTCAGACTCAGCTCGCCTTCTGCCCCTCTCGTCTCACAAGTGAGACATCTCATAGAGGTATAATAAATCTCTTTTACAATATTGTTTATAGATATGGACATGTTTAAACACGAACATAGCCATATTAGAATGTGGAAACTCTAAGAGGCTGTCTCTCATCTTAATGTTGCAAAAGGCTTTGAATATGCTTTTTATCATAGGTGTCAGAATTAAAATGGGGACCTTGAATCATACAGAGTAGCCTTCACACCCGTATAGATCATTTCCTGGATTATCTTTATGCAGATGGAAGAAAGTCTCAATTATCTGGCAGTGCTTGAAGGCAGTACAATGTAAAGAGTGGATCCTGTGAGTTCACCAGCTAACTCAAGCTCTTACTAGCAATGTGATCAGAGCGAGTTATTTATTGTTTTGTGTCTCTGTCGTTTGAATAATAAAGATGGTGACAGTGTTCACTAACTACTGTGGGAGGAAATGAGTTCATCATTTATATGATTCACTCCCATTCATCTAGAGTGCCTAGAATGTGTTAGAGGTGCGTTTTCAGTATGTACTGTTGAATCTACTTTCAATCATGCTACTTCACATTGTTTTAAAATAGGCTGAGAGAGTATCCCTCTATGTGGAATGGACTCCCAAAGTCCATTTGTACACTAGGGATAAATACTGATCCACTACCAGAGGCTCCATAGGCTGCGCAGTCCTCCTGAAAAACACCCATGTTCAGGGGTCTGGGTTGGTCCAATGCTAGTTTGTAGTGGGTTTTAAAACTTACCAACAATGATTTCAATTCATTCTGTTAATAAAATGTGAAAACATAAAAAAGCAGTCCATGAGGAAAACATGCACAACATAGCCTGGTAGTCTAGCCCAGTATTTTACAGAATTTCATTGTAGTAACCTTTTTTTTGTTTGTTTTTTTTTTGTTTTTTTTTTTGTTTTTTCGAGACAGGGTTTCTCTGTGTATCTTTGGAGCCTATCCTGGCACTCACTCTGGAGACCAGGCTGGCCTCAAACTCACAGAGATCTGCCTGCATCTGCCTCCCAAGTGCTGGAATTAAAGGCGTGCGCCACCAACGCTGGCTGTAGTAAATTTTTTAATTACTCTAAAAGGAAATCAAATTTTTAATCATATTCTGAGCCACTGTCTAGATATGACAATTTCACATTGCCTATTGGTACACAGACTGTAAATATTAAGCATGAAGAGCCTTTGAAGTACCAGTCAAGCTTTGCTGAACATACACATTCTAAAACATAGTCAACTTTGAGTGCATAATAAATAATTTTGTAATAGTAGTTTTGCAGTGGTAAGTGTAGGTCAGCTATATTGTGAATGAAACTTACTGAATGTAGTAGCTACAGATTGATTTATTATTATTATACAAATAGCTAGACTAGACAGATTATTGTTACTGTTGAAAAAGAGCTAACCCCAAAATAAAGAATTCTTGTGTGTGTGTGTGTGTGTGTGTGTGTGTGTGTGTGTGTGTGTGTGTGTTTCACTTCCTGCATTCAACCTTTACAATTCTCTGAATGTCCTATCAATTCTCATTATTATTCCTTTGTGGGTGCTAAACCCAGACCTCAGTGAAGGTCTGACAAACGCTGCTGCAGAAGGGTGTAATGTCACTGCGTGCTTCCTATCAATCAGTTGCTTCTCTAACAGGGTCACATTGCTGGCTTGCTTGCTTGGTTGGTGCTATATGAATGTACTAGTCTTTTCTAGCATACTGACTCATGGTTGGCTAGTGTTCAACATTCATCTCTAGTATTCTGCTTGCTTCTGAGTTACTTAACTATACCAGACCACTTACAACCAGGATACATGTGAGGTGTTAAGTAGAAAATAACTTAGTTTATTCCCCGACTGCTGTGCTATACACATGTGGAAAGGTTTTGCCGACAAAGGGAAAATATGGTGTGACCAAATGAGTAGAGGCTTTGTCACTGCCACCCTCCACTGCATGTGATCAGATGACAGTGTGTGCCAGCCTGCTTCAGTGCCAAGAGAGGATTTTGCCAAAATTACATATGGCGAGCATTTTGTGAAAATACTTGTAATGCTGTAGACGTCAACTCTCATTCAATGCTTATCTTAATAACCTCAAAAACGGTATGCTGTTAAATAAAATTTTAAAAGCCCAACATTTTAAGAAACCTTCTTTTGGTGTTTTGCTTCAATCATTTGTTTGTTTGTCAGAATATTTATTGAATACATTGTTTTCACCCACCATGGGAATAGGCTTGGGTTTCATGGATTTGTGTATGCTTCCATTGGACTCGAATGCAATTTTCTCTTTAAGTAATTTCTTGGAAAGAATAAAAACAAAGGCTGTCAATATCTTTGTTACAACTTGGATTAGATGTGATGAGGACACTGATGGTTTCTCTTCTGTCCGTTGACCGTGTGAAAGTGTGCTTAAGAGTTTCTTTGTTTTTTTTTTTCCAAAAATGCAAATACAAGAGCTGCTGTTTTACTTTCAAAGGCTCACTGCCTTTAAAAGCCAGACTCTGAGAACCAGCCCAGGCAGAGGATTTTAGAATAAATCCTCTATAAATGCATGCCCATTTAGAAGCTAAATTAACAAAACTTTCCTCCTCCACTTCTCAAGTTTTCTCTTGCATGCCCGTGAGAGCTAGAAAGTATCTATACATATGTATCACTGGCAGTAAGGGTCGTGGAATTACCTATGGAATTAGAAGTAAAACTCACATGTATTTATTCTTCCACATAGTGTCTCTCCTTGCAGTCAAAACAGAGCCCTTGAACAGCAACGAAACCTCTACCACGACTGGAGATGGAGCGCTTGACACTTTTACTGGGTCAGGTAAAGCCTTTAGCTCGTGTTGCTGTGTCCACGTTGGGGTCCTTAAACATCCTCCTTCTTGAGAACAACACAGGATCAAAGCTGTAAGAGCTTTCACTTTTATAAAGTCAGCCAGAAACCCACTTTCCCGAAGAACAATTTAATTGTCTTAAGATGATGTGTTTTTACAAAAGGTGGTTGGAATCCTTTTGCCAAATTTTCAGCCTGCACTGGAGAAATCCCATGACTTTCTCATTAGCAGAGCCAACCTTCTTCATTATTTTACATACTGCTTGATCAATTTAATAATTAGGTCCATAATAGCTAACTTTGTTCCTTCAACTTGCCCGTTTAAATTACATTAAAACCTGCCTTCTGCCCAACCTTCTAGATGTAAAGCTATCCATTTGATCCCTTCTAAATAGCCTTGTTTCCTCTCTGGGTTTAAGAAAGTCCTCCTGTGTAGGCAGCTGAGTGACAAGTATTAAAGGTTAATGGGTTTCTGGAGAACACATGCTGGTTACATTAGAACCCAGCCTGGAAGACAAGTCCTGTGCTTCAAAGAGAACAATAGTACGTCTTTAGCCATCAACCCTTTTTAAATATAAATACCTGATAACTCCCATCTGGCCACAAAGGGTACAAACTGAATTGACTTAAAGACATTTTTATTTTACTATTTTGTATGGCTTATTATCTAATGAATAAAATTCTAGAAACCTGAGAAGGAATACATATATCACAAAGATAAACAAGAAACCCAGAAGAGTATTATGATAGTTAAATCTCAGTTCTGTAATTCTGGTTTTTTTTTATGTTTATCTGTGTTCCCATGTGCGTGGATTTTATGTGGGTGTGCTGTATGTGGAAAGAGTTGAGATACGCTTTTGAGTCTAAGGCAGTGGTACGGAATATATTTTATTTTTTATTGAGACACATGATCTGGTTCACACTAATTGGAATAGCTGTCATATGTGCACATAAATATTAGTACTCCAAATGGAAATAAATACTAGTGTACCAACTTGGTATAAAGACTCACCTGTCCTGATCTGCATTCTTTTCAGTAACCCCCTGCCTCACAGGAGAGGAAAAGGCACCATCGTAGTGCATTGCACTGTAGTGCTTGCTAACCATGACTACTATCAATTTTCTACAAAATAAGTGCATATGAGTCATCTGGGGGAAAAAGTATGGGATTATTAGGTAATTGCTATTGTGCTTCAAGAAGACACGAGTTCATTGAAAGATGAGTGGAAAAATCTATAGATTATAAGCTCCAGGTGTTCAGTTCTGTAATGTTAACTATACTACTCCATTGATTACTCATCTTTCGAAACTGAAAATCTATCACATGCAATAAGATATATATATATAATATATATATATATATATATATGTATATATATGCACCAAGTGTAATTTCAGAAC
Organism: Cricetulus griseus; assembly: GCF_003668045.3. NCBI lineage: Eukaryota > Metazoa > Chordata > Mammalia > Rodentia > Cricetidae > Cricetulus > Cricetulus griseus. The sequence goes on along the minus strand of NC_048595.1, from coordinate 242,467,999 downwards.
TCTGCAATTCATTTTACAAATAAGAATACTAAAGTCCACAGAGGCATCTAGAGTGATTTGGCCACATATTCGAGCACAAATGAGTCTAGAACCATGAGCTGATAATAGGGCCCTAATTATGGTATTGTGGTGGGAAATATGAGGACAGCAAAAGAATTAAGTCTAAGCAATGATCTTATTTGTTAGTCACGCATACCTTCTCTAAATACACTTTGCTAATTTTCTGATAAGAACCCTTGAGGACTTCATGATCTAAGTAAAGTAGCCACTTCCAATATGTGATTATTTAATTTCAATAAATTAAAATTTAGTGAAATAAAGAGAAGTTGTTTCTGGTTAAACTAGCTACATTTCAATTATGTCGTTACTTCCCATGGTTGCTGGATACCTGAGTTAAATCAGATACATCACACACCACACACTATGAAAGCTTTACTGGACAGCAATGATCCAGAGTGAGCCTTCTCCACAACAACTGTTGATTCTTAGGTAGTTGCAGGCTGTGCTGTGAGATACGTAGCAGCAGCATTCTGCATCTAGTCCAAATATCAGTAGCACCCCAACTGTGATGCGTCAGAATTTCCCCTATCAGGCTAAATACCCCCACTCTGCTTCTCTTCCTTCTTAAAGGCTCTAAGTTATATATATATATATATATATATATATTATATATATATATATATAGTCATACATATGTGTATACATATATGATTTTTATACACACACATATATATTATATATATTATAATGATAACTGATCAAAAGCCTTAAAATTTTTATCCCATCTTCTGAGAAACTGGTAATAGGCATTACAAGCTCTAAAATCAATTCTCAAGATATTCCAAAGGTTCTGCTTCTTTATGTTTGTAGACATGATAAAATATAATGAGCCCAGTGCTTTGAAGACAATGTATGAGTCATTACATAGCAATGAGGCATGACACAAAGGCTTCCAGATTTTCACAGAGCATTCTGCAAATCTTTCCTGAGAGACAGCGTCTACAGTGATAAAAATAATCACAGCTCATTCTAACCAATTGTTTTGTTGCTTACATTTTCTAGAAATTTATCAATTTGAATGAAAATTATAACTTTTAATAAAGAAGTTTTATCCCTTTCATAATCACCTTAGTTTTCTGAGCTCAAGGTTTAGTCTTCTACATATTTTATACACATTAGTATAAAGTGTCAAAGGTCAATCAAGCCTTTGTAGTGTTTGGGGTCCATCATTCTCATAAGGTCTAGGCTCATTCATTGAAAGGAAAATATATTCTATATGTTCAGAATGGTGTTCATGTATATGGAATTTTTCTGAAATATAGAATTCTACTTTGTTTAATTTAATAAAAGATGTTATAAGTTACTATTTCTTGTTATTTTGTCTTATTTGAAAACCCTTCAGTTCTTCAATCTTGAGGCTAGCCTAAGAGTATGGACAGCTTGAGTTTTGATTGTACTGACATGGAGTCGCAGGAAAAGCAGAAAAAGCAACCTGGAATTAAGTCTTTCTTAACCCAATTTCTGTTATAATATTCAATATTGTGGAATTTTGAATAACATACATTTAGTGTCCATGAAATATAATACAAGAATCTCTTCTCATTAATCTGATTTCATGTTTTAAAAAACTCTCTTTAGTTTTGAAGAAATTAAGTGAAAAATAATGTTTTATTTCCAACTGTATATAGGAAATTCACTTAAACTCAGTTCCTACATTTAGAACTTAACACCTTTAAAGTTGTACTTGATGACATTCAAAACTGATTCATAGCACTGGAGAACACATACTACACTATTGCCATGAAAATTAAAATTTGATTTCCGTATTTGACACTTACCAATTAAACAGCATTTAAAGCACATTGCGTTCATGTCTGTGAAGCTCACATGAGTACTTGATAGCAGTTGGATGTAGGAATATATCATATTGCATGAACCAGTCAGCAACATAAGCCTATTTGTCACTTTTTGCCATTCTTAAAGTTTAGCTCCAACATTCATAGGAACAACTCAGAAAGGGTGTAGTTCTTTGAAGTTTAACTATGATTGATTAGGCAAAACTCATGCCAGCGCTGGGCTGTGTACTACTTTAATCTTTTTGAAATGTGAATGAGCAGCAGATGGTCTAATAAAGACACTCTGTGTGCTTGCCCAGTACGGACTGGCTCTGAGGGAACTGGCTCAACATATTAGAAACCATATACGTGCAGTACATCTGTCATAGTCAAGGCAGATGGCTAAAGGGGAGAAAGAGCTCCAAACTTTTGGATACATACCACTGTGGCACGAGTATTTAAATGAAATATTAAAATAACCTGACTTTCCCTCTTAAGGTCTTCTTAATGATGGTTCAAAGCAGGCTTGAAAATACAATGGCACAACATTTCCCACTGCTTAAAATGCAGTGGGTTATCTTCCATGCTCTTTATGCACATTCTTATTACTAGAACATTCTTGACCATGCATTTCTAAGTACCCGTTTGATTGATAGGACAGAAGGAAATTGGAAACAGTAGCATTTGACAATTGGGGTATGACAGTTTGAACCTCAAACATTTTAACGTCTATTTTAATTAGAACAAATATGGAGCCAGTATATCAGGATCATAGGTATTTGGAGCTAAAATGTCAAGTTTGCACATTTGAAACATTGACTTTGGTACCAGGAAAGTTTACTGTGTAACCAAATGATTCACCAACAAGCTATCAGTATAGAAAGAATAGCACAAACTGACCTGAGAAAATGGAAGAGTAACAGAGTGTTTATGGGAGGCATGGCACTGAATGCTCTTATAAGAAAACTTGAAACACTTTCAAACGAAGGTGGTGTCTAACCAATTGCTTCTTTGTGCAATGAATTTGAGAAAGTGAAAGAATTGCTATTTAGCCGGCAGTTTCCTTAAGTAGGTGATGTGCTCTCTAGTGAAGATGGGTTCATGAAGCCATGTTTTGTGCACTGTTGTTGTTTTGTGTCTTACAGTAATAACAAGCAGCGGCTACAGTCCCAGATCAGCGCATCAGTATTCCCCACAACTGTATCCTTCGAAGTAAGTGCCCAGTACATTTGGTTTGCTAGAGATATTTCAGAAATTACATGTGTTAATTTATATTTACATAATATGGCAACTTTAAATTGGAAACATTTATTCATATAACTATTGAAGCTGACATTGAAGTTAGACACGAAAGAATTTATCTTGCCTGAGTGAGAAATAGAAATATCCTATTTATCTGGATATTTCCTTTCATCTCTATGTTTTCATGCTCTGAGAAAAACAAGAAACATGTAGACAAAGCCTCAAAATTCTTCAAATCAGGACACTCGGATATTATTATCGTTTTAAATTTTGAAGCATTTGGTGCACAAGTTTGAATTTTGCTTAGGAATCTGGGGTTTTCCAATATACAAGGTTTTTGCTTCAAGTGTTTAGTGTGTAATGATCTTTGTATGCTATCTTGAAAATAAGTAACTATCCATGTTTGATGCTAATTGAAAGGATAATAGATATAACTTGAAATGCATTTGAGTTCTTAAATAAATATGCACTGAATCTGGGTTTTAAAATAAGTTTATACTCATTTTTAAGGAAAATTTAGCACAACAGCAATTAGCAATGTAAGAAAATGCATAGAAATCATATTTTACCCAAACATTAATATTTCACTGAAATATTTTCTTGGATTTCAAGTTACAATAAAAACACTTTTGAGAGTGTTATGTTGTTTTTATAACTGGTATAGTTGTCTGTTTTGAGGACAGGACAAATGGTCCAAAATTTCAAGTTGAGCTTCATTGGATACACAAATATGTGAATTCACTTGTTTATCAGTTATGCCAAAATTCCAGCTTTCCTAGGCATGCACATTAAAACACACTGTTATGTTACTCCACATCCAGGATGCCTTAAGTATAGGCCAAGGACTGGAGTTGGCAGAGGAAATGGCATTCCATTTCTTAACAGGAAGACAAGCCCTCTTTTCAAATTTCCAACTTTGAGTAGTGGATTCTTGGGAAACTTGTTAAATAGACTTCTATAATTAACATACAGAACTGGGCCTCTTGTGGCGAGTGTGACTATGCTATGGGTGCATTCATCAGCTGGCTTATGGTCATTCTTCCCAAAGGTGTACTGAATGGAGTCAGTGCTGGTGGCTAGTGCAGTCGTGAGTAAGAAGTGCACATCTAGAGGACACTAAATATGCCATCTAAACACAGTTGTTATTTTAGAGATGTGATCTAGTTCAAGTCTTTACTCCCTTTCTCGGGTCATGAAGGTTGGCTTGCATCAAAGCCTGGGCTCCTTTTTAAATTTTCATTCACTTTCTTTCAACTTTATTCATTTCTGACAAGTTGGGGATAAGGAAGGGGATTTACTTCCTGGGTGTTATGGGATTTCACTTAATCGAAGCTGTCTGATTTGATATGCAGTCTTTGTTGCCACAGTAATGCTATTTTTCTGATATTTAGGCCCTATCCACACATTCTTTCTACACCAGCAGCTCAAACAATGTCGGCCTATGCAAGCCAGACTCAGTATTCGGGAATGCAGCAGTCAGCCGTCTACACAGCCTACTCACAGACAGGACAACCCTACAGCCTGCCTGCTTATGGTAGGTAACATCTACTGTCTTCTCCTTTGGTAGTGACCGGGTAATCACTGTTGACTGGTAGGTAGCTGTACATACTAGTGGAAGTCCCAGCTCAGAAGGAGATTCTCTTACTAAACATGTGGTTTGCCTGTGTGTTTTCTGAACAGATCTTGGTGTGATGTTGCCAGCCATCAAGACAGAAGGTGGGCTTTCCCAAACTCAGTCTACATTACAGAGTGGCTGCCTCAGTTACAGCCCTGGGTTTTCTACCCCACAGCCCGGCCAGACACCTTATTCTTACCAAATGCCAGGTAAGTTGCCAGGCATAAAACATGTTCCTGGCAAGAAAAAAAAAAATGAAGTCCTTAAATGTGGCTCTGTGACTTCAGTCTTAGGAACAGTGAGTCACAGAGACAGTTCCCAGCCTCGCCAAGGCTCACACAATTTCCTAAGAAAAGACAGCTGGGCAGAACCCTGATGAAAATGGCTGGATCCAGGTGCAGGGACAGGAATCAACACAAACACTTCAGGTTAAGCTTGGGCAGGAAATGAAGGCCAAGCAAAGCCACCTGAGAGCTACTGGGCCAGGCAGCCAGAAGCCTTGCTGTCTTTCTAAGCGGATGTTGTGGAGTGATTCAGGGTGCCAGGCAGGGGAGGCAGCTCCTCAGGTTCCCTCAGTGACTTTGCCACCTGTCCGGAGGGGGCTGGAATTGAGTGCATCTTCTTTCAGATTTCTCAATTTCGAATCTCAGTAAAATCACAACAAGCTTGAGGAATGTATCTCTCACTAAATTCTACAAAGTGACATATTTTTAATTGTTTCACAAAATATTATTAAATAGATCATGTTCTAATTTACACTTAGAAATTGTACCTATTTTTTGAATAATGGGGTTATTTGACATATATTTTAATATAGTATATAATGTAGGGTGCGTGTGTGTGTGTTTTCAAACTTTCATAACTGATTTATGTTGAGGACATTCAAAATCCATTCTTGCTACCTATGTTACTCTCAGCCATTGTGCAATTGAACTTACTTGAGTTAGCTGGCAGACACTGACTGCCATCTCTATCTTACACCCTCTTCATGTAGACTGTGCTCACCATTATTGTTCTCTCAGCTTATCTGAGATCAGTTTACTTGATTCTACATAGTGAAGATTTATGAGTTATGTGTCTTTCTGTGCTTAGCTTACTTTACTTAGCACAGTATCCTCTGGTTCCATCCACACTGCCACAAGTGACTGAATTTCATTTCCTTTTACAGCTGAAGGAATATGGAAAGTGATGAAATGCATTTTATTTTTCCCTCTAGGCTCCAGTTTTGCATCATCATCTACTATTTATGCAAATAATTCCGTTACCAATTCAACAAATTTCAGTGGCTCACAACAGGTACTGTAGTTTTTGCATTTATACTTTTTGAAATTTCCATTGGTTGTTAGAATATTTTCTTTATTTATAATTTATAATTGTTTATAATTCCATCTCTGCCTTTCTAGAGTTCTTGGGAAGGGTCTTATTTTCATTAAAAAATTTAAATTTATAACTACTTCCCTTTTTATTTCTAGCCCCTCCCATAATGCCCCTTCTGTTGCCTCTCAAATTCATGGTCTCTTTTTCCTTAATTTTAGATATATAGCCCTACATATATAAATGCAACCTTCTCGGTGTGTATAATGTTATTATTTATTTCAAGGTTGACCACTTGGTATTGGATGCACAGTTAGAGAACTCTTCCCTGGGGAAGACTAAGGGAAGAGATTCTTTAAATACAATTTTGTTAATTCTTTTTTTTTTCAAGACAGGGTTTCTCTTTTAAAATAGTCCTGACTGTCCTGGAACTCACTCTGTAGACCAGGCTAGCCTTGAACTCACAGAGATCCACCTGCCTCTGCCTCCAAGTGCTGGGATAAAGTCATTCTCCACTAAAGTGAATTCTTTAAGAATGTCACATATGTAATTTGAACTCAAATAGTTAATTTAGGTTGCCTTGGAATTGTACATGATTTAAAAATTGGGTTCTTTACTTTAAACTAAGATGACTATTCAGTAGAGTAAAATAAATACCTATTCAGAATTTGGGGGGTATTTTTTATTCTCATTGACTTCGAATCACTGAATGTTAAAGGATTGTTCTTTCAACACTTGAACTATAGTCATTTTGATCATGTGTCATGTTGTCATGGAATGTCTGCATGTCTTTATCTCAAAGCTATAGCAAACAATTTTATCTCCCTTGATAGAAATTGCTTACTTGATGTAACATTATTTAATAAATTGCACTAGAATCAATTATTAGATTGTGGCATACATTCTAATACAGGATCCTTTCAAAACAGCAGCAGTGACTAAATAAAAAGCCTGCAAAAATACAGCTGGATTTTAGTTTTGTATTAATTAGATCTGTGTTTCTTTTAGTAAATGTTTGATTTCTCTGCCTTCCTAAGATCTTTATTTTGCTCTTTGATCACTGAGCATGCCTCTAGTAGGCCTGAACTCTTTTCCTCATTTTGTTTGTTAATGTTTTCATGAGTTTTGAAAACAAGGATGGTAGAATTACACACAGTCTGAGAGTAAATGTTCTTACATGAGCATCCTTGAACACAGAGGAATAGCAATTATACTGACACTTTGGGATTGTGCCCTTGTTTCCTGGTTCTCAACATTGTTCAGAATGACTGAGACTGAGAGGAAGCTGATTCCTAGACAGACAATATGTTCTCACTGCAAAATAATTTCTTTGCTTTATACATTTTAAAAATAAGTAATCTCACTGATGCTTTCTCTTCAGATTTCATAAAAAGAATTCTATTTTTGCCTTCTTGAAGTTTTAGTAGCATAACAAAAGGCTCAAAGGAAATTTTGTTAAAATGCTATGCATTAAACTATTAGATAGATATAACCAGTATAATTTGTCATTAATTTAAAAGTACCCTGTGGGGGGAACCCTGATGACTTCTGTTAGCAAAAATTTACTTGTTTATTGAAACTTCGGGCATTTATTGAGCACTTGACACAGATCATATTTTTGACTAGGCACTTAAAGTTCAAAAATCATTAAATCTTTGTTTTCTGTTCTCTCAAAGTGTGATAGTCCCTCTGAAGAAATAGATAAGATGCAACACAGAGAGAAGGTAGACTAGATGGCTGAGCCCTGAGATGCACACTTGACAAAAGGCATCATAAAGGAAACACTACTATCAGTGGGAAGACACAAGCACAAGGCACAAAGGAGAGAAAACTTTACAAACTTTCTCACAACAGATCCAATTTGTTTAAATACAAATATATAATTTTTAAAAATGCTGAGTATCTTATAAACATAGGAAAGCATGTACACTTAAGGACCAGGGGACTTTGGTGTGACTGGATAGGCTTCATTCCTGCCTCATGGAACTTTCAGTCTCCAGAGCAAAGTAGACAGCAAACTAGTTGTGAGCCGAAAGACCTTGCTAAAATGTTCATAGAAATCTAACATTGCACAGGAGAGTATTGTTCAAGACTTACCTATGGGAGCTGTGATTAGGTCAGGACTCATCAGAATGAAGTAACAAACAAGGACAAGAAATCACAGGGAGACAAGGCAGCAAGGGTCAATGTGTCTTTGAACTGGAGGAAACCTGGAGCTCATGTCACCCATGAGGGGAGTGGAGAGAAACACCACAGAAAATGGCAGACTAAGTCCAATTACATAAGGTCCTGTAAGCTTCATCATCCAGGGAGTAGACTACCGGTCACATCGGGCCTTGTAGTCTCTAGTAAGAGTTCTGATTGGAGTCAAGGAACACTGGGAAGATATTAGTTATTTTTAATATGAGAGTATCATATAATATGTGCTTTGGAGCAACCACTCTGAAGGAAGTAGAAATGGAAATGAGACAAATTAGAAAATGAGTGTAATAGCTTAAACAGGAAATGAAGAATGCTAGGATAAGTAGAAATAAGTAAGGGGGGAAATTTTGGAGATATATCTGAATGGAAAAAGAAATCACCTTCAAAGGCCACTGCCAGATTTCATGGTGTGTACCTCCCTTTTCTGGTGAAGACACACAGGTGCTGGAGCTGACTTCCCAGGCTCTAACTCCAGCCTAGAAACTCATGAGCTATGTGACCAGGATGAACGTCACTTCAGTTCTGTGCTTTAGGAGTTTTTGACGTAAAATGGCAATAATGATACCACAGACACAGGTTCTGATTGGTAAAGGGGCAAACCCTAAAAACAACGCCATGACCCAAAGCCAGCATTCATTGTTTGTCATCACTGTTTCACTCTGAGAAAGAAGTGTTGCTAAAAACTGTGTTCAAATATTGGCGTTTTCTACTTGTCTCACAGGATGGGATGAAGAGGCTAACAAAATTTCAGTTTTCTGCCATATTACTTAATGCTTCCTGGTAATACACGTGTTTATTATACAGAGAATTTTTCTTTTTTGGAAATGACATCAAATATGGATCTTTGTTCCCTTCAGAACTTATCATAACAGGAGATCTTCATCCTGACCAAGGATTTGTCATCACTGATAACATTTTTGGCTAAACCATGTTAGATATATTAAACACCATTTATCACAAGTCTTTGCTCATCATCTTAATATGTAAAAGGCTATTGGAGGATCATTTTTCATTACTTGAAGGTTCTTTCCTTAATGGAAAACAGGTCAGGGGACGTTGTTTCAATGCTTTCCTTTTTATGTGCAGCAAAGGAGAAAACTGAATGTTTTAAAAAAACTTCACTGAAGACTTTAAGTTAAGCCTCAGGTAGTAGGTTGCTTGTGGTGGCTAGGAAATGTGTTTATTTACTTTAGAATGCCTGCCAAGACCAAATCAAAAGCAATACCTAGAAGAGAAATAAAAGTTAAAAAAAATAACATATTGAGATCTGTGTAGAAGCCAGGACTGTATGCAACTCCTGCTGGCCGATGGTGTTAGACAATTTGTAAAAGTGGACTGAATGAATAGGAACTGACTACATTCCCTCTCCCCTTTCAGTGCACAATATTAACAGTATAAACCTCATATTAGTAATTATAGAGGGTGAAATGAAGCATAAGCAACAAGTCAGAGGCACATTCATGTATTAGACCTTGTTTGTAAACCTAATAGAGAAATTCATTACTGCTGCATTTGTGAGATACCCAGAAGACAGGCTCCACTCATTAGCATCAACTCCAAGCCAGGGACTGGGAAGTAAATGGAGCTGGACACTAATCATTTAGTTACCATAGTGATGCTGTTTTGCTGTCTTGGTCTGTACTAGATGGTAATTGCTCTTCTATACCCACATGCCTTGTTTGTTTGTTTCAGGAGTACACATCCTACACAGCCTTTGGCCAAAACCAATATGCTCAGTATTACCCAGCATCCACCTACGGGGCATATATGACATCAAGCAACACAGTTGATGGCACATCATCATCAACCTCAACTTACCAGCTGCAGGAATCTCTCCCAGGACTGACTAGCCAACCAGGTACAGATCTTCACCCAGGTGAAACATCTCAAAATGTCCTGTGCTCTCTAATAACATGGAAGAAAGTGAACATTGCAGAGACATGCCTGGAAACTGCCAGACAGTCAGGCTGATGATGAATGAGTTTTAGCTCACTGCATAAAATGAGGCTCCTAGCCATTTCAGAAATTCCCTTCTGAGATGTGAGACAGACAGGAGATTTTAACCTCAAAATGATTGCGGGTGTAAGAATATCAGTATGGGTATATGGATCTTTTGCCAGACCCATTCTTTATTCTATGCAAACCTGACAACAAAGAGCAGCTGCAATATTATCTCTCTGGGGTGTAGTTGGGGAGTGTTTCCTTTTTGCAGGAGGGACTCTATAACTCCTTTACCTCGTGAGTCATCAGTAACTCTAGCCAGTCAACAGTCCTACATTCCTAGGATTTGGAGGATCAGTGGTAGGAAGTTTAATATCTTTGCCTGATCAGTGAATAGTTAAAGTCTATTGCGTGTTTTTTTTTTAAATCTGAAGCCTGCTCTCCTCTTGTTAGAATTATATTTGCTACCCAGACTTTAAAGCTTTAAAGCCAGCTAAATCAGCATTCAGCATCTTCCCCATGAAAACTCTTAATTGAGTATCCTAGAGGAATTACCAAGATGTCTCTGAAATTATAAGAAAAAGTAAAAAATACTGTATATTCCACTCCCTTTACTAGGTTGGAAGAATGTCATGGCCTGATCGTAAGACTTGCTAAATGCAATAATCAATGCTCTACAGTGATAACCAAAGCACACATGCACAGAGCAGAAGAGAAAAGAGAATCCAGGAACAGACTCTCTCTCTCTCTCTCTCTCTCTCTCTCTCTCTCTCTCTCTCTCTCTCTCTCTCTCTCTCTTTCTCTCTCTCTCACACACACACACACACACACACACACATTGAGAAATGATTGGTGAAAGTTGTGTGGAGAATTTCTAGTGTTTTTCAACACATGATAAATGAAAAACTGAAGATCTATGTACACAAGAAGAATCACAATTTCTATTTTTATACAAAAATCAAAGTAAATATTAACCCTTTGGGTAAAAATCTCCTAGAAGAATTATATGTAGGATATCTTTGTGAGCCTGGGGAGACAAATATTTTCTTAGGTATTATAAACAATTCTTAAAATTATAACTAAATTTCCTAAAATTTAAACTAAACAATCCTAAAAATTATAAAATAAGGATAATAAAAACCCCTTAAAAGCAAAGGAATAATAAATTGTATTTAATAAAACTGTTTCTCTTTGAAAGACACTGTTAACATTACCAAAAGACGTGCTACAGTTGCAATTTTTTTGTAAAACACATGTCTGGTACAGGACTTATAGTATATATAAATGATTTTCAAAAATCAAAACATGAGACTGATTTTTTTTTTTAAGTTTTATTTTATGTGTGTGGCTGTTTTCCAAGTAATTATGTCTGTGTGCCGCATGCATGCAATACCTACAGAGACCAGAAGAGGGCATTTGGTTCCCTGGGACCTTTGTGAGCAGCCTTGTGGGTGCTGGGAATTGAACACAGATCCTCTGGATGAGGAGCTAATGCTCTTAAGTACAGAGCCATCGCTCCAGTCCCAGAATCTATTCTATTTTATAAATACTAGTGAGTTCAAAGTATATTTTTCTGACTTCAGGCTTTTATTTTTATTTTTATTTTCTGGTTTTTCGAGACAGGGTTTCTCTGTGCAGCTTTGGAGCCTATCCTGGCACTCGCTCTGGAGACCAGGCTGGCCTCGAACCCACAGTGATTCGCCTCCCAAGTGCTGGGATTAAAGGTGTTCGCCACCAACGCCTGGCCTATTTTTATTTTTTAATCAACTTCTTTTCTGTTGTCTTTTTTTATTCTGTTTGGGAGTGAAAACACAGAGATTGTGACCAAAATACTGTAGATTATTTCTAGATAGAACAGTAAGACGAAGACAATCCAATATCATCAATCAAGTAGTTAGAAATCAATCAAGTGCTAGAAAATGGTATTTCATCAGGGACTAAGGTCTCTGTGTAAAAATAGCTTGGGTTTGAATAAGAATGCATGTAAGCAATCAGCAATGAGTATGAGAAGGAGAAATCTTAGATACTTTGCAAGAGAGGTAAAACATTTTGGATATAATGAAGCAAGAATGAAGCACCCATCCTTCCAAGTAACAGTCAAGATACACTTATATCATGAATTGTGAGATGGCCACATTAATTTTACTTCTGTGTTTGAGATACTGTAGTAGTCTACCATCCATCACTGTTTTTTGCATCTCAGGTAAACATATTCAAGTAAAGTCCAAAAATATTAAATAGAAAAGTAACAAAAATTAAAAAGTTTTTAACATCTTTTAGTACAGACTATTAAATATTTTCCCTTTTATTTTTATTGATATCTCTCATTGTGCTTAATTTATAAATTAAATTTTTTTCATAGGTATGTATGTGTAGAAAAAACATAATATTATGGTGTTTGACATGTTTAATGTCTTCCAGAGTTTGTGTAGCATCATGGAAATGTATTCTCTGTGGCTGAAGGGAAATACTACATCATCTCTTTTTAAATTTTAATCATTAGAATTATTTCTATGTGTGTTTATGTGTGCAGGTATGCATGCAAGCACATGCAAATAGCCAGGCTCATGCACACAAGCACAGCATGCATGTTGAACTGGGAAGACAGTTTTATAGGAGTCAGTTCTCTCTTTCCACTGCACAGATTCAGAAAATCAAACTCAGGTCATCAGATTTGGTGAGAAGCCCCTTTGCCCACTGAGCTGTCTCACTGGTCCCCATTTATCATTTCTATCTTTAGACTCAGCAAAAGTATTATAGACAGTGCAGTTTCTCTTTGGTGACCCTAAATTACGGTTTACATCTTCTTTTTCCTCTTGCATTTTCCGTTTTATGAATACACAACTCATCTTGATTTCCTGGCCCATTTCTCTTTGATCTTCTGTTCAGGCTTTTCTCCATCCTCTGCCTCTCTGAGCACTGTACCAAAGGCAGAGCCAGTTCCAAGCAGAGGCCAGTGACGCAGCTGGGGTCCCAGATTAAGCAAATGTTCAACCTCAAGATATTTCAACTTTCTGCCCTGGGAGCCTCACTCCTTAGTCCCAGCCTTAGTCCCAGGTTTCAAATCTGCCTTTATCTTCTTTCATTTTAGCAACAATCTGGCCTTAACTGAAGGACCTATCAGAATCCATGTTTAGTAAGTAGGCAAAATAATGCTTGTGTCATCCTTCTTCAGCATCAAAGAGATTTCCCCACTGAGAATGCATGGGGACAAAATCTCAGAAGTGTTTCCCATCTGGGTTCAGAGACAGGAACAGACAGGATGAGGTGGGTGTGTCTGAACTGACCAGACTACAGCTATCAAGAATGAAAACCCTTTGCCCACTCAGTATGCTAAGTGAGGTGCGCACACTAGTTCACATTTGATTTCATTCACATTTCTATCTAATCACAACAAAGTTCCTCCCCCAGGGAGAATTTCCATTCCCAATACTAAGAATATCTCTTTTGTTAATAATGTTAAGAAAATACTGAATGCAGGCAAGTGCTGATGCTGTGTGGCAGGCTGTGAGGGGGACATATTCCGATGCAATATTGCTATATGCACTGTCAGAATGCATTTCTTCCTCTTCTATTGGTTGGTATTGTCAACAAATACAATTTGGCATCCTTTTCAAGTCCCGTTAGACTTTGTGCTGAATTTACAGAGAACTTATTTCCTCTAGTGACTATTATTCTCACACATGTTTGTTGAGGAATTCTATGATCTTCTTGGATCATCTCTCAAAGTGGTCTGATTTTAGCCTTTTCAGATCTGGTATGCATCTGAAAAGCAAATAAATCCATAACTATAAGCTTTTTCTTTATTGATGGTGAAACCTGATGAATTTAGTTTCAAGGCAGGAAAAGAATTCCCCATTAAATGATTGTGCATTTTGGGGATTAGAGACCAGACCTGACAATTAGGTCCACAATTTTTTATAGAACATTCACTGGTGACTTCCATGTCTAAAATAGAAACATACTTCCTCCTTATGTTCAATAAGCGACAGCTGCTTGCTCTGATTTACAGATAAACCTAATGAAATAAAGTTGGAGCTAAATATCCAAAATTTACAAAGGGCAGTTCTTCATTACTATACTGATTAAAGGATAATTATTCAATCGCCTAGAAAAGCCCAAGGCAGCTGGTAATGACTGATATTATTTAGAAATCGCAAATAGCATTTAGTTATTTATTTTACCTTATTAGGTAGTTTGACAATGGATTTAAAGACACACTACCATGCTGATTAAAAGCAGACATTCCTAGTTCATTATCCTTATGAAGATCTTTCTCTGCCTTTTACATAAAGTTTATCGAAGGTAAATTTATGGTTTTGATTTGCATTCTGAAAGTTGGCATTGAAGATGAAAGATAGTTTTACAGTTCCTCCTTACAAATATTTTAAGTATTTAAAAATTATGTGTGGTTAATAATGTGTAGCAATATTTTCCTTGTCTACGAGACCTTGACAAACACCTTAGGGCATTAGCTAACTAAGCTTAACAAGTGCTCAGGTTGAATGAAGGAGCTGGAAAAGCCCTTTGCTGTCAGAAAGGAAGGTAACTTCTTGGGAATGACTTAGCCTTTAAATGACTTCATGAAGCCGGGTGCAACATCTTCTCCATGACGGCGGCAAGTGGGTATACATGGAGAGGACCACTTGAACTACATTTACCACATATGTCCTGTTATTTTGCCTTGTGAAATTGGCAGAGACACCAGAATCAGCATTTCTAATCCAGTATCAACAATTGTTCAATGACCCTTATGTTCTTAGTCCTGGTTTCCCTCTTTAATGGGAGAGAGGACAATACCTTCAATACTTGTGAATGAATGTCCACTATCAGGGCCAAGGCCCTACCCAGGAAGGGCTGTTTCACTTATCCAAAGTGTTTTCAATGAATTTTTAGGGCTCTTCTCGCACATACAACAGTTAAAACCTGTGTGACTCCTTTGGAAGTTTTTAAATTGGAAATTAAATGTCTGTCCATATTTATCATGCGTGACATATTGTTTGGAAATTAGCATACATAGTTAAATGAAATAACTACATGTAGATAACTTGTATATGTAATACTTTGTGTGCTTTGCTTTTGTGGTGATAATAGATCACCTGAGCTAAAATTTGTTAGCTCAGAAATGTTCAAAGCTTAATACACTGTAATTAGTGGACTTCCGACTGTACAATAAATGTCTTCAACTTAGCCTACAAATATGGCATCCATTTTCTAACATTTCCCCCTTTCCCAGCCCATTACCACTCACTCTGGTAACTACCATTCTACACTCTATTTCTTTTTTGCTTTTTTGAAACAAGGTTTCAAAAAACAGAACATCCTTGGCTGTTTTGGAACTCGCTCTGTAGATCAGGATGGCCTCAAACTCTTGATCCTGGATTAAATGCATGTGCCACCACCACCCAGCCTACACTCTATTTCTATGGGAGAAATCTTTCATAGTCCATATATGAATGAGATCTTGTAATATTTGTCTTTATGTTCCTAACTTTTTTCACTTAATATAATGGCCTTTGGTGCCATGTGTGTTGTCACAAAAGGGAAAGATTTCTCTAATCTTTGAGGTTTAATACAGTGTGTGTGTGTGTGTGTGTGTGTGTGTGTGTGTGTGTATGTGTGTTTGTGTCTGTGTCTGTCTGCATCTCTCCCTCTCCCTCTCTCTCTCTCTCTCTCTCTCTCTCTCTCTCTCTCTCTCTCTCTCTCTGTGTGTGTGTGTCTCTGTGTGTGTGTGTGTCTGTCTGTCTGTCTTTCTGTCTGTCGTGTTTGTGTCACTTTCTTGATCCACACATCTTATGTCTTGATACTTATGTTGACTCCATTTCTTGAGGCAGGAGAATTCACTTCTCTCTGAGATGAGCTGCCTTATTGATCCCAACATAGAGAGGTCAGCTCTGACACTATCCGCACACACACAACAAAAATGGACCCAGAAAGCTGTATTTATATACTTTTGCATACATATACATGCATATATATATATATGTAGCAAAAATAAGAGAAAAAAGCTATCAATTTGAGAGTGGGCATGGGAAAAGATAGAGGGGGAGTGGGGGGAAGAAAGGAAAATAGGAATGTGATGTAATTCTCTTTTAATTAAAATGTATTTAAAATTATTTTTCAATAAACTTGGAGAGACAGATATGTCTTAGCAGAATAGCTAGGTCATTCAAACAATCTTTTTAATTTTTGAGGCACTCCTATGCTGTCCTCTTAATGCCACAATCACAGGTTTCTTTTTGTCTACATCAACTCCAACTCTATCTTTTCTCCTCTTTGATGATAGACACCCTAATAAGTGTGTATTTAAATATATAGTTTGAATTTGTATTTCTCTAATTGTTTATTTTTTCATATGTTGACTGGCCTTCTATATATCTACTTTTGAGAAATGTATACTCAGGGCACTTGTTTCTTATTTCAGTCAGGTTATTTTGTGGTCTTAGCACTGGGTGGTTTGGGTCCCTTATATGTTTTAGGTATGTCATGTGCATGGATTCCCAATACTTTCTTTCATTCTGTTGGGTTGTTAGAGGACTCTCTGGATCAGTAGAAACTGGTGCTATATGGAGGAGTAAGTATGAGCCTAGCAGTTAAAGCAAAACTTTGGAATCACATCAACACCACCAATTATCAGCAGCTGGCTAATTAAGTACAACATGCCACCCCCTTTTCCATAATTATAAGACAATAATGAGGACGTAAGTTCTGTGCTAGGTAAGGTTTAATTCTCTCTACCTGTCTCTCTGTATCTGTCTTTCTTTGTCTCAGTTTCTGTGTCTCTTTCTCTCACACTTACATGTATACACACATGACACACGTATGTTCACAATGACCAAATCAGTAAGAAAATAGCAGGTTTTAAATAATCGAAAACATTCCTAATTATTACTCATCAGTAAAATTCTATTTAAAATAATAACTTACTACTATGCATCCTCAAATTTTGAAATAAAGACTAAAAACACCAGGGGTTATCGAGGAAGAATGGGCTGCTGATGCTGGTGGGGCAGTGAGTTGTGAATTCCACTCTGAAGATCTGTGTCTACCCAAGATGAATGTATGTTTCCCCTGACCAAGCAATGCCAGTGCTGGGTGTAGATAGATACCCAATAGGGGAGAGAGTGCTCTTGCTCACAGACAGCATGTTCTATCAGCTTTACTTATAACCACCTAACAGTGTTGCTGACCTAAATGACAATCAGAAAAAAGGATAAAGTATGACATACATACTTGAGGGAATTCTAGACAAATTAAGGAAAGAACAATCACTCTGAGTTCTCGCCAACATAATGAGCTGGGCATGAAGCCAAACACATGTTTTTATACTTCTTTTTGAAAGGCAATGCATGCTTAGACCAAGTGTTTAATTAAAATGGGGTTATCCTTCAGTTTTTCTCCTGAAGGTCTGCCTTACTCTTGTGGAAGCACTATTTTGCCCATATTTCCTCTGTATTCCTCAAGTAATTTTAAGATTCTAACCTAACTGGCCAAGCATCAATGGAAATAGATTCTCCTGTGTCTAAAAACCCACACACTTCCTGTGACCCCATTTTTCCCTTCAACACTGTGACAGTTACTGAATATCAGGTTTAAATAGCTGACTTCTTCCTACTAAATTCCTTCAGTATGGACCCAGCCTGCCACCAGCTACCCTGCCTGCAACTTAAGACACTGACTGGAAGTTTGCAATTTTCTCTTCTTTCAATTCTTACACTGCTACCCAAAGTGAAAAAGCTACTTTTCTGTAGATAACACCTCAAAATTGATGCACAAAAAATTAGAAAGCCAAGGGTCATGTGTACACCTGTTATTCGAGCACTTGGGCAGAAAAAGCAAGAGGATCAGGGGTTCAGTGGTACCCTTAACTACACAGTGAGTTTAAGACCAGCATGAAATTATATCTCAAAAAACACAAAACATAAATTAACACAAATAAATAGATAGATAGACAGACAGACAGACAGACAGACAGACAGACAGATAGATAGATAGATAGATAGATAGATGGAACATGGAGGTGGGTAGGGAAAGAGAAAGGTTTTATAAATGCTATCCCAAAAGAGATTTGTTAAGCTACTTTAAATTAAGAGGTGGTATGGGACTGGAAAGATGGCTCAGTTAAGAGGACTTCCTGCTCCTGCAGAGGAACCAGTACCATGTCTGGTGGCTCACAAACAGCTGTTACTCACCCCAGGGCATCCTGGCTTTCATGGACACAAGTGTACATGTACACATACCCATACCCATATCCAGCCATACACATAAATAAAAATCAAATTTGGAAGTAAGAATTCATTTAAACCATGTTATTTAAAAGAGGGTATTTTGCTGCAAGATAAATCAATATTCATGCTTCAAAATTAAAATATTTCATTGTTGTTCTGTCTGCCCTGTCAGTGATGATAGTGGCAAAGGTACAGTGATCAATCAGTACTAGCAATATTTTAAGAGAAAAATGACCTTTATATTAAGATGTATATTTATGTTTTTAGTTTATTTCTTATTGAAAAGAGAATTTTTCTCATAAAATATATCCTGATTATGGTTTCCCTTCTCCCAACTCCTCCCAGATCCTCCTATCTCTCCACTCACCCAATTCCACAATGTTTCTTGTTCTCTCTCATTAGAAAACTAATAGCCACCCCCAAAATACTAAGAAACAAACCCAAATAGAACAAAGCAAACAGAAAAACAAAAACTCACCCCCCAAAAAACATAATAAACACATATAGATGTTGAGACACACAGTGGGTACACAAAAGTCTCCTAAAAACACATGACCATACTATATAAGCAAAAGAACTGTAGGATAAGACAAAAAAGAAAGAAAGAAAGAAAGAAAGAAAGAAGAAAGAGGGAGGGAGAGAGAGGGGGAAGGAGGGAGGGAGGAAGGGAGGGAGGAAGGGAGGGAGAAAGGGAGGGAGGGAGGGAGGGAGGGAGGGAGGGAGGAGGGAGGGAGGGAGGGAGGGAGGAAGGAAGGAAAGCCAAGACAAAACTTTATGAGAAAGAAAAAAAAACCTCTTCTAAAAGTACTATTCAGTTGGTTTTGTGCTGGCCATCTACTGCTGAGCATGGCATCTGCACTTATATGTGGTTTGTATACCTAATGAGACTCTGTTAGAGAAAACTAATTTTTCATTTTCGAGTAGTTTTCAATTGGAGATAGCTTATGTGTTGGAAGTGGGAGCTTGTGTCTACTTCCCGTCTCAGCTCTGGTTTCCATCAGGCCCAGACCTGTGCATGCTGCCACAATCTCTGTGAGGTCTAGAAAGCCTTGGGTTTTTTTGTTGGTTTGTTTTTGTTTTGTATCCTCTATCCCTTCTTGCCCTTTCACTCTTTCCACCTCCGCTTCAACAAGGGTCATGAGCCCTAATTGGAAGTATTTGATGGAGACATTCTGTTTTTGACTGGGTGTCCAAAGGTCTCCCACTCTCTGCACATTGTCCAGCTGTGGGTCTCTGTATTTATCCCTTCTACTGCAGGAGGAAGCTTCTCTGATGATGACTGAGAAAGATATTGATCTACGAGTATAGCAGAATGTTATTGGGAGTCATTTTTGTGCTAGGTTCCTTTAGTGTAACAGTAGTATTTGGTTGTCCCCTGGGTCCTTGACTATCTAGTCTCAGGTTCTTCACCACCCAGCAGTGTCAAGAATGGGTTCTGTGTCATGGACTGAGCCTTAAATCCAATCAGATATTGATTGGTTAGGCCCATAGGGATTGTGTCACTATTGCATTAGTGCATCTTGCATGAAGGTCCCCTTTGTAGATCAAAGAGTTTGTAGCTGGGTTGGTATTTACCTTTCTCCCTCAACAACATGTAGAATACCTTCCAGTATAATAAGCATTAGTCAGTAGGGGTGAAGGCTCTAGGTAGGTCTCAGCTCAGCTTCTCCATACTCAATGAATTGTGCAGATGTCTTCAGCACTGGGACCATCAATAGCCTCAGCCATAGCTTAAGTTGTTTTGGAGGGTTTCTATGGGCCCTCTTTGGCCAACAACTTGATTAGATGTACCCCACTCCTGGAACTAGAAGCTTCATTTGGTGATGAGAGATATCCATTTGGGGGTCTGTCTCCCCTGCTATTTTGACAACTTTATTAGATTATGTTTATATATGTATATATTTTAGGAAGTTTCTACTATATTAAGTTTTCATATGACCTCTCAAATGACCCTTAGTTTTAGCTGTCCCTCTTTGTAGTCCCTCTATCACTCCCCTCTTCCCCCATCTATTTATTGGGAAAGATAGCTAAGATATATTTTTGATGTTGTACCATACAGTATTTCTCAAATAAACTGTTGTTATCAAAAGAAATGGTAAGATGTTAACTTTATAATGATTACTGTTTCTCAGAAAAGCCATGTTCAATGTACATTTATCCAGAATTACTTAATGCCCTGTGATTTATTTTATTGAATTTTATTTTAAATTTAATGATAAATTAAGATCATCATATTTCTTTTGTTTATAAACACATCATTTAAATTTAATGTAGAGATTTTCTTAGAGACTTTCATTCTACACACATGGTTTAAATTAAATGCAAATCTGATTCATCTACAATAATTTTAAAAAGCTACTTATTCAGAATTCAATATATACTGAAACTGAGGTCCAGTGAAATTGAGTGAAATCCTCGAAGGACTATTATAAGTCTAGAAGAATCCATGGTCACTAACTGTACATGAGTCTGGATTTCAGGGACCTATAGACATACAGAAGCCAATCTACAACTTCAGATGCTGCCTGGAGGGTGGGAGTGATTGTTCTGGTCCTCATTAGCATATGAGATGCTTACACCATGCAGAATGTGTGAAGTAGGAAGACCAGAGCTACTTGATACCTGCCCTGAGCATAAGAGGACAAGAGTTTGTGACTAAGTAGAAAGGCATTTGAGAGAAAGGTTAGAACTCACAAGTCACAGGACATCAGCTGCCAAATCCTAACTCTGAGGGGCTGTGTTTAATAGGATCAAAGACATCACCTGCCTGGAAAGATAAGGACTGAGCCTGTATATTGAATTTGTCAATCTGATGTCAATCTGATGGGACTCTCTGTAAAATATGTGTATTCAAGTTTTGATGAACTGAAATTAGATTTTAGTAAGTTGGATAAAAGGCAGTAGAAGGAATTGTACCATACAGTTGTGTAACCTCTGTCCATTTATGGCTATCAAGCACTAACAACATAGATACTATACATTAAAATAACTATAATATGTGCAATATTTCAAAAAGTTGTTATAAAAATAATAAAGATAAAAGTTTTCTTGCTAATTTTATGTATTGATTACATGCTAAAATGATATTTCCTATATGTTGAATTAGCATATGTGTGTTCATTTTATATCTCTTTTTGCCTTTTGATGCAACTATTACAAACTTAAAAGTCTATGCTCAATTTTGGTGATTCAGTTTATTTCTGTTGAATAGCACTAGTGTGGATTTTTGTCTCAAGGAGTCTCATTTGAAAGAGGAGAGAGCAAGCAAAGAGTGGCTTGATAGAAATGCATGGCCAAGAAGAAGCTTTAAATTTGCCAGTGGCCCAGGGAAAGGGACGAGTAAGAAGGAAAGACCAGATGGCATGAAGTGATGAGGCACAGTCAAGTGCTGTGGGGCTGGGGAGTCAAGTTTTCAAGGGGAGCCTGGTGTTGATCAGTAGACATCTTGTTTTCTGAAGTGTGATGCCAATGGAGGTGAGGCTAGACCTAAACCCAGGGAAAAATGGAGAGGAAGTGCAGACAGGAAGCTGAAGGTATTTGGCATATAAAAGGCATTCAGGCTTCTGTGAGGAATTCATGTGACCCATAAAATGTTTTGACAGCTTTACATATCTGAAATACATTTTTCATAAAGAAGTCGTTAATTTATAGGCATTTGTGACATAATAATGAGGACTTGTAGTTGCTCTAAAACTAAACTGCTCTTCTTGTCACAATCATGTTGTTTATAGGAGAATTTGATACGGTGCAGAGCCCTTCCACACCCATCAAAGATCTTGATGACAGAACATGTAGAAGTTCTGGGTCAAAATCTCGAGGAAGAGGTCGGAAAAATAACCCCTCCCCACCGCCGGACAGTGACCTGGAGGTATGCCTGCTTATTATTTTTTTTATTTTTATTTATGTATTTTTTTTTTGGTTTTTCGAGGCAGGGTTTCTCTGTGGCTTTGGAGGCTGACCTAGAACTCACTGTGTAGACGAGGCGGGTCCCGAACTCACAGAGATCCTCTTGCCTCTGCCTCCCGAGTGCTGGGATTAAAGGCGTGCACCACCAATGCCCAGCTATGCCTGCTTATTATTAAGAAACAACAAATACTTGATTTTACTGGATGGCATAGTCCATAATTTACCAACTAGTAAATTTCCAAATTAAAATATATATCCTGAATTGAATGGACCTGCTTTGTTTTAGGTAATTTATCAGTTTGAATTTTGAGATTTTTGTTTATCATAATAGCAAAATTTAAAACAGTAACGTCAAAGGCAAGAGAACTTTGAATGTTGAAGACTAACATAATGTCATCTTTTGATCCAAACTGATTTAAAAAAAAATAAAAATAAAGAGGGATACTCACCTAGCCTAGACACAAGGGGGTGGGCCTAGGCCCTATCCCAAAGGAGATGACAGATTGTGAAGACCCCTTATGGAAGGCCTCATCCTCCCTGGGGAGCAGAAAGAGTGTGGGATAGGTAGGGTGTTAGTCGGAGATGGGCAGGGGAGGAGAGGAGGGAGGGGGACCTGGGATTGACATGTAAAACAATCTTATTTCTAATTTAAATTAAAAATGGAGAGAAAAAAATAACGCTACTATTTGTGGAATAATTCCCAAGAAAATAATCTTTTAAGAAGATAGGAGCAATCTTTGTGGAAAGGAAAATAGTAAAATCTTGTCGTTAAATATATATTGTATTTGTGGACTTTTATTCATTTTTCCATTTTTGAGCTCTTTTGAGACATAACGACATTAAGCAAGTTGTTTCTATTATAAGACACTGAATAGTTATAATGTGCTACACAATTACACAATCACATAACTGGAAAAAATTAATTTCAGTTGTACCTCAAATCAAGTAGCAGCCATTATGCCTCTTGCTAAGAAATTTGCATGACTATACTTCAGAGGTAAAATGCATTCTGGAGCCTGGTAGGTGACATGATGACTGAGAGCTAGAGAGCCCAATGGACGGGGGGGTGGGGCAGAGACATTGGCCCATGTCAGGGAACTCACCACCCTGTACTTTTGGAGTGTTATTCAGTGTGGTCCAAACTCCAGACTCTGTTGCAGAGTCAAAGCCCTGATGTTTGGGTGGAATCTCCTACATTTTCTGAGTCCTTTGAAATCTGTCATAAGTTCCTGCAGGCCAAACAACACATTTACAAACGTATGTGATACAAGGGTCAACATTTGACAAGTGCTATTTAGGGGCTACTTTAAACTGTTTTGAAAATATTTAATGTCTTCTATAAATTCTAAACCGTAATGGATCCATGAGGTCTAAAACTATAAAATATACCAACATTAGACTGCTTTTTATCATAAAGTCAGAATGTATCTTTTTCGTAGTCATTGTAATCAAATGTTGCCTGTATGCATTCAAGTCGGGATGCCTGATCACTATGCTCTTATATCACCCATATCACCAGCTTTTCCCAGAATCAGACTTGGCTAATGAAAAATGAATAAACAATGGAAGGGGGTGATTTTGCTCTAGGACAGTCAAGACTGCATATAACAAGACATTTCTAACTGTAAAGATCTGTGTTCTTAACCCATAACCATGTTGACACTGGCCATTTCTCCTCAGCGTGTGTTTGTCTGGGACTTGGACGAAACCATCATAGTCTTCCACTCTCTCCTCACTGGATCTTATGCACAGAAATATGGCAAGGTAAGGAATCCAGAGTTTATTCCAGGAAGCGTTCCGGATTTAACTGGTCAAAAAAAAAAAAAAAATCAAGGTCTGCTTTAAACTAGTTTGTTTTCACTGTAGTCTGTCAAGTCTTATGATAGTCATCCCTCTGTGGTACCTTACTGTGCCAGAATGTGTACTGGCAACTCGGCAGAGCTACTTAGGAGTTGGTTTACAGTCTTCTCAGGAATCTTGAGTTTTCTATCTCAAGACTGAAAATCTTACTGTCACATACTGGGGGACAACACTCCTTCACTTACAGAAAGGTTCATCACTCCTCTCTCTGCCTTTCGCTCTTGCTATTGCTTCTGTAATGAATTTCTTAGAACAAAATCATACCTGTGTGAGTTCTCTTCCCTGGACTGACACATTTTCAGAAGGCTGCTTTGATGGAAACATACGGGTGCCTAGGTCTTTAATGGCTTTGACTCTGTCAGTAAGATTTGACCTAAACAGAGTCAGGTGAGAACTTGTTGGCCCAATTTCCTCTACTGTATTAAAACACAGGTTTAGCTATGGTTCTTTTACATAGCACAATCACACCTACAGAAGTGCCTTGCTGTACCTTTACAGAATGACACATTAGTTAGTGGCTCTTTATGTCCTATCAATATGCTATTTTTAGCAACAGTTATATTTTTATCTCCTAGACAGTATATGATAGATTGCATTCAAGGGTGTCTTTTTTATTTCATTTTTTGTTTATATGTGTGTATTTGTATGTGCATTTGTACATGCATACTGGTGACCATGAAAGCCAGAAGAAGGTGTCAGATCCCAAAGCTAGGGTTACAGCTGTGATATGAGTGCTGGG
The DNA here is from genome assembly GCF_003668045.3 of Cricetulus griseus. Lineage (NCBI taxonomy): Eukaryota > Metazoa > Chordata > Mammalia > Rodentia > Cricetidae > Cricetulus > Cricetulus griseus. The sequence goes on along the minus strand of NC_048595.1, from coordinate 242,443,117 downwards.
AACCACACCCAGGTCCTCTGTGAGAGCAGGAAGTGCCCTTAACCACTGAGCCATCTCTCCAGCCCCAAGTGTGTCTTTGTGAATTTGTACTTTAGGTGAATCTATATTGTCATTTAATTTTACTCTCCAAGTAGATATAAAAGGTAGTTTTTTTAAATAAGAATTTACTAAAAAGTGTCAGCCCCATTATCAGTATAATCATCTGACATAGTTGTCTTGAAACTATACTTTCAGGGATTATTTCTGTAATTCTTAAAAGAGTTGTCTCAAAAGCAGGATATATACATAATCATGTTTGCTGGGATAAGGAAAGAATGTGTGGGATAACAAAACAAATATTTCCTGTTTCATGCTCCTCAGTATGATTTATAAATACATCAGTGAGCTCAGTCTCCTGTAGCAAAGCATCCACAGGCTGGGTGGTTTAAATATCTTTCTCAAAGTTCTCAAGTTTTTCTCCAAGAGCAAGGTACTAGTAGTTTAGATTCTGGCCATGGTGGTCCTCTTGCCATCCCAGACTGTGGGGAATACAGAGGAAGGCAGCAATTTCTTGTTGGAAGGTGACAGCTTTGTAACCTAAGTTTTCTCTTCCATGCTCCCGTATTGGAGGTTAGGATTTCAACATATAAATCTTTGAGATGTTCATTCAGTCCATAACATATCTGCATGAGATTGTAATTATAACATGACCACAATTTATGACTAAATTGTTGTCATAAATCTGGAGTGAAAAACCAAATTTCTGTTACTGGTGGGATATGTAATCTAATGCTTTTCAAATCATGATCTCAGGATTTTTGTGAAATAATTGACTTTTCAAAAACATTCCGGGAGCCCTGCTTAAATGTCGATGATAGCTTATACAGCTTCATTCCATGTTAAATAAAAGCTTAAAATAAACAGTCAGTCTTGATCATATATGGCCCTACTTAGAGGTCCCTCACCATTAGGGATTGTCCTGAGATGTGTCACTAGCTTGTGTCGGATCAGTGGTGGAACTCTCACCTTCTGGAGTTGCCTCTACACCTTTAACATGTTCCTTGACATCAGAGCTTCATCCCTTTCTAAGAATTCGGGTCTTTTAAATTATGGGGTCATAATTAAATTACAGAAACCCAAAATAGAATCTGAAGAATGTGGTAAACATGTCATTATGTGCATTTGTTGTCTTTTTGCTAAACCAGGGAAAGATGACAGCACTGTCTTCAGTGTGCTCACCCAGGGTGTGTGCCCTCAGTCTGTTCTGAGGAAATCCCCTACATGCAGGCTGAGGTTCTCTACAAAACTTCATGCCTGAAGCCTTTGCAATTGAACAGTAAAAGGCAGGAAATGTAGAAAATGAGGCAAAAGAGTAAAGGGAGTTTCAGAGAATCCCAAAAGCCTGAGGAGATGGGATTTGACTGTACCCACACAATGGGGAAAGAGAAAGTCCACAAAAGTTCCCCACAGGACATGCTCATTCTTTTCCACCCTGTGCTTTTCTACAAAAGCCATATTAGTATTGAACTTCTCTCTTATCCAAAAATGTTTAACCCCACAATTTAAAAAGGAAGGGGACAGTTCACATTTCTCCCACCAAATAAGGTGTCTGGATAAAGAGATCACAGTCTCATGAGTCCCGCCCCCTCCCAGTGAGTTCTGTGGTCATGGCTCCTTGTCTTCCCTTCTCACTTGTGCTTCTATTTTCTGCTGTGAGCTGAAACCACACAAGCACTCACCAGAGCATATTAATGCTAGCACCATCACCAGGCCTTGGACATGCAAAATCTCATAATCTTCAGTCAAAATTGACTTTTCTTCCTGAGTTACCCCATCTCTGTGTTCTGCTGCAGCAACAGAAAAAGCTATCACTCCGTTACCGTGTGGTGCAAACCAGTGATCCCCGGGGGCTCACATTCAGCATTCTTGTTCTCCCAGCTCCATTCTGATCAGCTATAGAAAGTTTAGGAGGAAGGGCATAACAATCAGAACTAGAACAGTAGGAGCAGGCCTTTGGGGGTTATAGCAAGCCTCTGGTTTCTCCTCTGTCCTTGGTGATAGGAAATGTCCCACCACAACACATTGTCCCACCACTGTTCTCATCCAGTGCAAGAAGCCAAGTGATTATGAACTGAAACCTTTGAAACTTTGAGCCAAAATACATCTTTCCTCTTTCCAGTGAAAATGCCAGGGAGCAGCAGGGAAGCTCAACTGACTTTCGTCAGGTGACTCACAAGCTGGCTAACTCTAAGAGCAAATCTAAAGCCAAGCTCTCAGGCCTCCTCGGAGGTTGCATCACTGAAAAATCTCTCCAGAGGCACTGGGAAATTTTCTAAATGTTTTGTCTTGGTAAAAAAAATAAATCTCATTCTTCACCCTGTTAATTAGTGGACTTTGGAAAGGGCCTGGTGAATCAATGTGAGGGATGCTTACATTTTCTGGTGATTCGGTGCAAGCTGTCATGTCAAAGTGGCTCTGAGAAAGTGTGGTGTAAACCATCTTCTCGTGAGAATGAATAATTAGCTGTCCAGTGACTTCGCAGGCTGATGGAAATGAAGCCATTCTAGCCATTACTTGACAAAATGTTTCACTGTGGTTGACAATAGTGACTAAGATGGGGCTGGAGAGGTGGCTCAGCTGTTGAAAACACTTAGTGCTCTTTCTGAGGACCTGGGTTCAGTTTCTAGTACCCGAGTGAAGGCTCACAACCATCTGTAACTCTAGTCCAAAGTATCTGATGCCTCTGCAAGCTGCTGCAGTACATAAACTCATGAGAGCACACGCATATCCGTATTTTTAAAGGTCACTGGTACCATTAGTTTCGGAGGGTGGGTGGAAGACCCACATCCTGTTAAGAGTTGTGTAGAGGTGAAACTGTTTGTGTGTATTCAGTCCGTTTCATGGCTTACATCACTCTTGTTTCTTCCATTCACATTAAAAACAATTTTATTTATTTATTTATTTACTTAAAAATAATTAATTTTTTACTTTGTGTGTCCATGTGTACATGTCCCATGGCACATATGTAGCAGTCAGAAGACTACTTTCACAAGTTCTCTCTCTCTTCCATGATCTGAGGCCCAGAGATCGATCAAACCCAGGCCATCAGGTTTTGCAGCAAGCTCCTTTACTCTTCACCATCTTTCGAGCCCCAGTGAGCATTTTCAATGCACAACTTGGTGTAATGGTGATGGTCCAGGTTTGCAATGGAGCATTCTTTATGCATGTGGTATATCTATCCTACAGAATGTCATTATACAAAAATACATAAGAATGTGTCTGCTCCAGCTGGAGGGAAGTGATGAGGATGGGAGAATCCTCGTGGTCCCCACAAAGCAAGGCCCCTCTCCTATTATCCTTCAGTTTGGTGCTGGACCTTTGCAAATAAAATACATAGTCTCCAATGTTCTAGGAGTGCTATTATCTCACAAATGCTTTCATGTAACAACTAATTTTATTTATTCACTTAAGAACACTTGTAGAAAACTCTATATCCACTTGTAAATAACACAAAATTTCTAAAGTTCTCCCTAATATGTTATCACTTTTTGGCTCTGCTCGACTGTCAACACTCCCTCTTCCCAAGCAGGACTATTTCTGGATCTTTCTGATGGTGGCAATTGCAGGCTCTGCTGCCGGGAGGCTGGTGATGGGTTCTGTGGCTGAGTACCAGTTGGCATGCACAGTTTCATCACTGCAAAAATCTAAAATAGAAGTTCACGAATTTGACAGGATGGCGCCCAGGCATCATCTACCACCTGGGAGTTTATGAAGACTGTTCTGATGCTCTGAGTAATTGTGTATATTATTTTGCCTAAATAACAGTAACTCCCTTTTTGGGTGATGGGATAAATATCAATAAATTTAGTTGTAGGAATTCAATTTATGTTGGAGCATTAATGACTTTTGTGCTTGGAAGCCATGGTTATCTAAAGCCATTATGCAGTAAGAAAACAAAAGAAATAAATAGCCCAAGCCAGAGGGGGAAAAAAAAAAACAAGGAAAGGTGAATAATTGCATGTCATTGTAACTCAAGCTCCCAAGGAGACTTGCCTATATGAAGCAGTGTAAATGGAAGAGCAGAGCTCATCAGAATAAACCATCCAATTGCTTTTGGGCATATCCATCTCCACACTCACATAAAACAAGACTTTGGGAGAAGCACTGACTGAATTTTCTATATAACTGTGAAGAAAGTAGACTTGCATGATTTTATGGGAAGTGGCTGGCATTGCTAAACAGTTAGAATTGTGTATCTGAAGTAGCACTTGAGACAGATAACACCATGGCCATTATCTCCTTTCTGAGTGTAAGGATTAAAGTTTGACTTTGGGGGGGAATATAGACCTGAGTTCAAATTCTATCCCTGCCTCTCAAGATCACGTGACCTTGGGATTTTTTTGTTGTTGTTGTTGTTATTGCTTTTGTTCTTTTTCTTTTTCTTTTCATGTGGTTCAAAGGGAATTTAAAATTTGGGCAACTGGATTCTTTCCAGGAAATGTGCTCCTTCCATTTGTATCTGTTCCTTTACCTTTCAGTATGAGACACTCAATTCAGTGATAAGAACTCAGCACTATTTATAGTCAGGGTGGCTAGAGTCAGGTTTGGGAGTACATAAAGTAAATGAAAACACAATTGAATTTCCAAGTGTCAAAAAGTGGACAGTATAAGTCATGTGTGGTCATGTAAACCTTAAACCAAGTACTCAGGAATCTAAGGCAGAATGATTCCTATGAGTTCAAGGCCAAATAAAATGGGTAGTATTTTTCATGGTTGCTCATAGAACCATGTCCCTGTACCTATGTGTGTAGTAATACACAAATAGAATGTACACACATAGAATAAAGCTGAATCCAGGTCAATGACATGTGTCAAAGTCTGCCTATGGGAGGTTGAGAGGCAATGGTAGCTACTACCTCCTTTTCAAAGCTTTATGTTCGATAAATATTTAGAGACTTTTCTGCTAGATTAAATAGTGCTAGGTGATGTTATAAAAATTCCAGGGCCAGTCAATTTAGGGCATCCTCCTCAACCACTCTCCAAGTTGTTTATTTTTTAATCAGCAAACTATTTTGAATATTAAATCAATTTTATTATTATTACTATTTTCAGTTTTTCGAGACAGGGTTTCTCTGTGTAGCTTTGGAGCCTATCCTGGCACTCGCTCTGGAGACCAGGCGGGCCTCGAACTCACAGAGACCTGTCTGCCTCTGCCTCCCGAGTGTGGGTATTAAAGGTGTGCACCACCAACTCCCGGCTTATTAAATCAATTTTAAATTGCCATATGTGGGTACAATATTTACATGACTTTTTCCTCCTTCCAACTCCTCCCAGGACCCCCAATACCTCTCAAATTCATTATTTCTTTTTTAACTACTATTGACATATATATATATATATATATATATATATATATATACGCATATATGCATAAATATGTAAGCACAACCTGCCGAGTCTGTTTATTTAGGGCTGACCACATGGTATTAGATAATCACTTAGGGGACTAATTCCTGGGGAAGAATAGTTCTTCTATCTGGAGTCATTAATTTCCTGTAGCCCTTTGTAAAGAGGTTGGGTCCTGTGAACCTTCCCCTATCCACAATGACAAATCAACTGGTGTTTTTATTGTTCAGGTCTTGTTTAGACAACTGTATAGCTGAAATTGCATGAGTTTAGCTTCCCAGTCATATGTAGAAGGGAAATTTCATAGGAGACATTTTGGCCTTCCCTTGTTCTTAGAGTGTTTCTGTCCCCTCTTCTGTGATATTCCTTGAGCCTCAGGTGCAGGAGTTGTGTTTTGCATGTATCAGTTACAGCTGAGCAACCCTGCAGTCTCTGCATGTGATCAGTTATGGCTATCTATAATGGTCTGATACAAAAGGAAGCTTCTTTTGATGAGGAGTGAAAGCTGCACTTACCTGTGGGTTAAAGGCCACAGATATCAATTTAGAATATAGTTAGAAATTGTACTGATTTAGGATAGTGGCAGTGGTAGGTACTCCTCTAAGATCTGTGGCCTTACTATCCACTGGCAGTTGGCTAGGTTTCCAGTATCAGGTGTGATTTCTGTCCTGTTGCTTGGTCCTTGGTTACAGCCAAGACTTAAGTGCCTCTACTGTACCTTTAGCAATATCTTTCTATGATCGTTATGGTGTGGTTCATAGGTATCACAGCTGGGTAGGATTACTGATTACTTTCCTCCTGTGGTAGTTTGCTTAGTGACTTCCAATATTATGAAAGCTAGTCTTCATCCAGGAGACTTTTAGGTCACACTCAGCTCCATTCCTCAGGGTTCAGTGTCTGATATATGTGGTGCCATCAGTAATAGGGACTTACCTTCAACCTCTGGAGACAACCAAGGGCAACAGCAATACTCCATGTTGTCTTTGGAGCCACTTGGCCTCCTTTGTCCAACAACAGAAAAGGAGTATTCTCATGCCTAGGAATAGGATTTTTATTAGGCAGTCTGTGGCTCTTGGGGAGAAGAGAACACCGTCACCTCAAATGGTACAACTTCATTTAAACTAAACTTCCATGCACATATACTTATATATTATATGTAATTTTCATTAAACATAATATGATTCCATATGGCTTTCCCAAGCATCCTTCTTCCTTAATGTTATTTATCTTTCCTTCCTCCCTTCCCTTCTGTGTGGACATCCCTGTGGTCTCCCAAATTCAAGCAATAGCCCCCTTTCCCCATTTCCGAGAGTCTCCTGAAAGCTGGAGCTCACTGACTCATCTACTGGCTGGCCAATGAACTCCTGGAGTCTTTTGGTCTCTGCCTCCCTAGCAATGAAATTATAATTGCAAGTCCAGCTTTTTATGTGGGTGCTGGGGATCTGAACTCAGGTTTCCCTGCTTCCTTAGCCAAGCGCTTTATCAACTGAGCCATCTCTCTGACCTTACTTTCATTTTGTTGGTTTTGTTTTACTACTCCCTTCCCAGAATTTGAGCATGTAGTGGGCACTCAAAACCATATGAACATATGAACGATAAGAAGGTGTTCCTAAAGACATTTTCTAATGTTTATAATGTTCCGAAAGACATTTCTTCTATGCCTTTTCCTCCTCCTCCACTTTCCTTTTTGGCAATACTAGCAATTGAACATAAGACCTCATGGATAATAAGCAAGCACTCAACCACTGACCCTTAGACCCAGGCTTCCCTTTAAGAACTCTGAAATTTACTGTCTATTCCTCAGATAAATAAGTCAAATACAGAGTTTCCCTTCTGGTTCATGACTGGGTTTCATTTCATCTTTTGTCTAATTAGAAGAGTCCTTGCATATAGGGAACCCAGGAACAAGTTCCACCTTGGCTCATGGAGCTCACTTATCTTCCTTTTAAGTGTTCAGGCATCTTCTGTCCCTTGTGTAAGAATCTACAAATGTGCTTTAGGTCCCATGGGAATAACTGATCCAAGATCCCAGGATCTTAAAAGAAAAACAGTCCTCCTCCAATTTTTTTTTTAAATACAAAATTGCTGCCTCTCCTGAGATATTTTTACAGTGTTTCCCTAGAGGAGGAATTGCAGCTGATGGCCCAATGCAGGGCAGAGACCCACAGACAGACAGTCTGGCTCCAATTTATGTTCTGTGCTAACATGGTTAATAGGCATTAGTATTTTGATTTAGAGAAGTGCTCCCCTTGCTCCTAACTTGGGTGTATACACTGGTAACATCTGGATTAGAGCACAGATTTCAGGGTCACGTGCTATTTATTTCATCTTCTTTTCCTTCCTCTTCCTCTCTCTCTCTTTCTCTCTCTCCCCTTTTTCCTTCCCTTTCACTCTTTCCAATGAAGTGTCTTGGGAATCATTTCAGTGTTTTGATAGAGCCGCGTTCAGCATAAATTGGCAGAAGTTCCAATTGCCCCATGTTGAACTCTGTTGGAGACACGCTCAAACTTTCAGAAGTCTTATATGTGTAATATGTATCAGAACTTTCCTACAACCCCATCTGTGTCTTTGTTTTTCTCTCCTTTTCACCCTGTCCAAGTTTTTGCCATCACTTTGTTTTCAATTCTAAACTCAACACTCATTACAGCTAAGTGGGAAAAAATGCAGCAGATCCAGATTCATAAGGAACCCTGTAAACATCTATGAAAATGAGTAAGCATTTTAATACAAAACTTGGGTTCGCTCCAGAAGTCTGTCTCACTCTCAAATGCTTGATAAAACAGTACAACTGCAACCGCCGTTGGCTCCTTCCCAGTCACGGGTGCCCACGATGGCCAGGCTCTGGGAAGGTTTTGCCCACCAGACGCACAGTCTTCCATTTTGGAATCTGCGATTTGTAAGTCATTCAATTGGAAAAATTGTGATGCTGTAACTGGTTTCTTTAAAATTTGCTGTCCCAGTGACTTACTTAGACTGAAGAGGGGGATAAAATTATATATTTGAGAAGAAGCTTTCCCCAGTTAAGATCACCACCTCTTAACTTGGTTTTCCTTGGCTTGTGGCATAGATGACCAAACAAACACTTCTCTTTCAATGGGCTTGTTCTCTGCAAACCTTTGTAAAAATTAACCAGTTCACACTCTGACAAAAGTCAAATCTAAACTTACCCAGTTAAGAAATGGGGATTTTTGTCAGAATGCTTATGGAGCGCTGACTGTGGTGGGGTATGTGATGTACAAAACACCACAGTTTGTAAAACAAGTGATTAGCCCTCCCAGAGCCATGGGGTTGCATTCCAATGGTGTACTCAAACACAGCTTTCATCTCACCATATGCTGTGCCTGCTTACTGGAAGAACCATGAGGGTTTGGTCTTTTTTTTTTTTTTTTTTTTTTGAGGGGGATTGTTTTGTTTTGTTTTGTTTTGTTGCATGTATTTGTTTGCATGCTTATCAGACGCACAGAAAATGCATTCTTTGTGGGGTTTTCTATCATTGTTGGATAGCACCAAGAGGGATGCAGTTTGAAAGCATGTTATCAATCAAAGTAACAATCTCGGGGCCACTGGGTTTTCTCCCTTCTTCCTTGCAATAGATCTGCAGATGCAAAGAATGTAAGGAATGAACATGAGATAGCCAGTAATTTTATTGGAAACTTGAAAAGGAAAAGAAATACCAGTTGGGATAAAAGTTTCACTAACCTAGCCCCCAACAGAAAAACCTTAAGAAGCAAGATATTTGTGTACCCCCATCTGAAATGGATATCTTTAGTGCAGAAATCATCAGAGCTCAGAGAGGCTCCCTTCTACTGTCTTGCATCACGGACATTCCTCAAAAGCAGGGAGCGTCACTAATGGAATTATATGTTTTCATGCTGTAATTACATTTGATTTTCCTGATATTTCTGTAGACTTTTTGTTCACGGGTCCATGACTTTGCAGAATATTTAGAAGTCTTCTATAACCTTGTCCCAATTAAGACCCCCCCCCTCTCTGTTCCTTCCAAAAGAGAGGATTAGCAAGAGAGGTTTATAACAGAAAAAGACAAAATGTGTACTTAAAAAATTATTCAAGCTTCAGAGAGTTCTCTCAATAACAATAAAGGATATGAACAACAAAAGGGTGTCTTATAATGGAAGGAAACACAGTCAGTCAGGGGTCCTTCTGAGTTCCAAAATACCCTGAGCTAAAATAAAATAAAATAAAATAAAAGCTTTGGATACACAACTATATTTTCTTTATTTTTGAATGAGTACTTGTTAGAGAAAACAATTTTATCTTTGCCTTGTGTTGAGTTCTATTGTAGACACATTGATCTTTCCAGAACCCGTATGTATAATGTATATCAGAGTATTCATACAACCCTGTCCATACCTTCATCATCCGTATTTTTTATTTGGGTATATTTGAATATATTGATCCAGGTAAGCTGTCACTGTTAGCAGATCAATGTGGCAGTAGAGTCCAAGTCTAAGTCACAAAAGGACATGACCCAGGATATGAGCGTCTACACAGGATTTTGTCAATAATGTTTAAAAGATCCATAAAAATGCCTGCTGAGAAAACAAAAATAATAAAGTATGGTGGAATCTCACACGATTCCTGTCTTAGCCTCATCTTCTCCCATATCAAGCCTTAAGTTCATTTTATATACCTCCAAATCCCATTAGCATTTGATGCATATTTATTAATCTGACCCTCCCATTCTCCACATTTCCAAGGCTACAGAATATGGGAGAAATACTTGAAGTATGTTTCCTTCACAAAGCACTATGGACTAGATGTAGGAAGAAAGCTGAGTGATGCCGTGGAGGAGCGTCTACTGGCAAATGGAGGCAGTTGGAGGGATGATTGAATGTCATTGGGCCTGCCCTGGATGGGAGGTTCTTATCGGCAATTGAAGTAAAGCTATCTATACCTCTCCCCAGGTTTAGTACATTTCTTAAAATGCCACTTATTAGAGTGTCGAGAACCAAATTTCAGATATCTTGTCTCTCAAATCCCTGCAGTCTGTTCATGGCCCAGCCACTCAACCCAAATCATACTCTGAGGACTTCAGGTAGCCAAAACCAAAATCATTGTCTTCGCTCTGAAATATCCAGCTAGCCTTCAATTCAAAGCAATCACCCCTTCCTGCTTTTCTACTTTCTGCATCTCATCATCACACCTGTAGAAGTTCTTTAGATTTGTTTCACCTTTGATCATTTCAAGACAAACATGTGAAGGATGGCTCACCAGTCCCTAAACTCTCCTTAAAGTCTCAAAATCTCCTGGTGCTGGGAGTTAAGCTGCAGGTGGTCATGGTAAAGTAACAACCCAGTTTCTGATTCCCAAGTCTTTGCTATTCACTATTTAAGGTATTGGTCACTGTAAGTAAGCATAGAATCACTTTGACTTCTCACCAATCTCTTCAATTCCCTACCCTTCTAACCTAGTGGTTCTCAACTTTCCTAATGCTGGACCCTTTGATATAGTTCCTCATGTTGTGGTAATCCCAACCATAAAATTATTTTGTTACTACTATAATTACTACTGTAATTTTGCTACTGTTATAAGTCGTAATGTAAATACATAATATGCATGATACCTGATATTTGGCCCTAAAAGGGGGTTGAAACCCAAGGTTGAGAACCACTACTCTAAATATTGCATTTTCTACACAGGTTATGTGTAGCAAATGAATATTCTTTTACTCTCCACTTCTTGCAACCTTGGTGAAATTAAGGTTAGAGCTCACTATACATTAAATAGGGTTAATATAAATAGAGTTAAATAGGGTTCCTGTTACCCTGTCAATCAAAATACAATCCATAATTAAGTGACAGTTGTACCATTCTCTGTCTGATTTTACTATCCTAACATAATGCAAGGGTCTCTGCTCAAGTCCTGTGATATTCACTTGACCTATTCTCCTCCATCTCTAATTTAGTTGTAGTCAGTCTTCTTTGTTTTTTCATTTTTAAGACTATCATATAATTACAGCCTTTCTCCCTTTCCTCTTTGCAAATCTTCCCATATACCTCTCCCACTTTTGTTCAATTCACTTCCTCTTTTTTCACTAATTGTTTTTGCATTCATATGTGTATCTACATATATTTCTAAATATAACCTATTTACTCTGTATAATATTAAATGAATTTTCTTTCAAATATTTAGTATGCTTTCTCTGTTCCTCAACATTCATCCAAATATGTTTACCAAAAGGTATACATAGCATATTTGTAGATGTTATCTGAACTTGTTGGCTTTCAAGCTTCAATTATGAATATACTGATTTCATAAATAAATTTCTATTGAAATATGTTCTTAGTCTATATATACATATAAGTTTCTGTAAATTACCAGTTATATCTTTTGATATTTGTGTTGTGGATAGTTTATAAGTTGTTTTATACACACAAATGTAATTATATAGATATTATAAATGCCATAATTGTATTTGGGTGTACACATAAATTTCAATACATGTATATACCATGTAATGATCAAGTTGATAATTAATACTTCTATTTCAAACATTTAGCCTTCTTAGGGGTGAGATCATTTGAAATGCTTAATTCTGGCCATCTGGAAGACTCCAATAAATATTGCTAACTGTAGTCACCCTACTTTATATTATCAGTCACTAGGACATTGTCATATTTTTAGATATTTCCCAATTCTTCACCTCCCCTCACCTCTGTACAATGTTTTAATCCTCACTATAAATCCACTTAATATTTTACCTTTCCCAACAATATGTACCTAAAATATTTTATTACTCATTGTGATTATTGAAATTTTGCCTCATTACATATGCATTTTTTCAGGATCCCCCAATGGCTGTGACCCTCGGGCTCCGAATGGAGGAAATGATCTTTAATCTTGCTGATACACATTTGTTTTTTAATGATTTAGAGGTAAGAATTTTAAAAGCTAAGAATAATTATTGCTAACACAAAAACTCTCAAATAGTGTCATGTATGCAGAAAACCTTAAGAAATTTGAAAAAAGGGATGCTCATCCCATGAGAATTGTGAAGTTCTCGTGAAGTGGAAAAATTGCATAAACTAGTTTGAACAGAAAACAAACCTGTGCTCTCTTGAATTATACACATTTACAGACACATACTAAGAACAAAACTGTCTTAGAAGAATAGATGTTTCCCTTTGTGGCTTGGGTCAGACAAACCCTAAATCTGCCCTTGGTTCATTGGTATCTCCCCTTTGCATTAGCAGCAGCATATCAGGTTACTAATCAGAATGATTTATGCTATTCACTAGACGATATTCACCAATCCTCTCCCCAGCAGAAGCATGGACCACTGAGAATTGCAGCGTCTCTGGACATACTTACATTCTCACTATCTGCCCTTCTACATTAAAGGATGCTGGAGCTATTTACGTAGCATAGCTGATGACTCTTAGTGAATTAAGTACTTTCTTCTCTTGGGACTTCCATTCCTAATGTCAATGCCAACACAGTGGTCTGACAAACAAAAGACAAAGAAAGTAAAACCCAACAAAATAAAAGAGCACAAGAAAATCTAGCCTCAGAGTAGCTACATACATACCATGATAAACAGTATAATCTCTGTGTTTGCAATCTGGGATACCAGACATGAAGAAAGTAGAATAAGCAATAATGAAGTAGTTTGGGCATGGGACCAAAAGTACCTCATGGACACATACAATTGAGCTAAAATAGAGATTTCTCAATTTGACATGCTTAATTTTTCATTTTAATTTTGTAATTTCACAATGAGGTAAAAGTTTTATCTATAGTGACATTATGAACAGAGATGGTGCTTATTATGATCTCTTATATGGTTATAGATATTTTTGTTGAACTTTTCATTAACCATCAGTGCTTCTAAATAATAAGTATATCATTTTACTTGTCAGAAAACAAACTATAGCTTCACCAGTGCAATATATACTATATATTATATATATGACATATATGTCATGAATGTGTATGTGTCCAGGGTTACCAGCTAGCTCCATTATAGATCTCTGATTTTAAAGCAGGTTTGAAACAAGAGTACAGACTTCTGTCCCCAAACCTTGATGAAATTATGGTGATAGAAAGAAAAGCCACATTTTAGTGAGTGAGTTAGATAAGATTTTAGGTCAGAGACAGGAGATGAAAAATGATTCCATGTGAACCATAAAATCATGTGCTGAAAGCTACAAGGTCAGAAGTGATTGGTTCTTTTCTCAGCTCCATCCATGTTTTCACTGATAAAATGTCTGTTCAAAGAAACTTTATTTGTTAATGAACAACTATAAAATGTCAGCTTTCGTCTAGTTTTCCATTTTTGTATAATAAGAAATGCTGACGACCCTTGCAAAACCCGACTTCAGCTAATTCCTCTGCTCCTTATTCTCGGACATACACGATGCTTTTATGATGATGCCTGCAAATGAACTTACAAGGAACTTGACATTTTCAGTTCACTAATAGCTATTTAGCTATTTGTTACTTTTCCTGTTCTTAGTATGGGTGAATCTCAGCTTGAAAATCGTAAGACGATTAATATTTTCAAAGTTACTAAGAGAAATTGTATATGGTTTTACCTAGTTTTATGATGTTTATTTCATTTGTCTTTTTTAAATAGAAACACATGGAATAAATGAACCTAGCAGTTTTTGGTGGCATATTAAAAATAAGATAGAATAGGGCAAATTAGGGTCATCGTGCCAATCAGATCTCACTGTGACAGAAGAGAATGGACTCCACAAAGTTGTCCTTTGAGCCCCACAAAGTCACTGTGGCACACACACACACACACACACACACACAACACACACACACACACACACACACACACACACACACACACACCAGAAGTGCATGCACACAGATATATGCAATAATAATAAATAGAATTTAAATAAAATCCTCACCTTTTAGCAGAACATTAAAATGAGAATGTGAGGGTATCTTAACACAAACATGTAAATACATTTACATGCTTAGAGTAAATATTGCAATCTGCATAAAAAGCTATGGCTACATATTATGCTTTTAGATTTTTCATCTTATGCAAGATTTTATGTTAAAGGTATTTTGTAAATACTGGCTGTGGTCATGAACAACAATATTAAACTGAGAAAATAGTGGTGTTGATGTTTCTCTTTTGGGTGTGTTTTAGAATTCCACAGAACCACTATTTGACTTAAACCCACAGTTCAACTATTGAAGTGTGCTCCACTTGCTCTGTAAAAGCTAGACCTGATCATGGTGTGTGCATGTTTTCAAAGGTAGATGAACCCAGGAAACACAAATGTGCATTGCCAAGTGACACAAACAAGCACTGGACTAATAAGTTACAGGCAGGAACTATATTGTGTGGCTAATTTTGAACATTACATTTATGTCAATAACCTTTTTGTCAGCAAACTTCTTACAAAGGCTCCATAACAGGAATTAAGCCAAACCTGCTTCTGCTGCTACACACAATTGCTCAAGACAGCTACACATTATCGTTACTTATCTTATTGTGAGAAATTTTCTTCTTGAAGATTCAATCTCTTAGGATCTTCTGTGGTATCCAAGCATCAGTTTGAAACAGTAAATGCTTCAATACGTGGTGCACCATGGGCAGTGACAGCTGTTCTTCTCAAACTCCCTTAAAAGATCCAAATCTGATTCTGACTACTCAACACTTCATTCCAATCTGCCCACTCCCAACCCCAGCAAGAGAATTCTCTCTGTTCAAAAAAATGTTATTTCAGTTAGAATAACTTCCAGAGGAGAAAGCACCAGGGAGTTGGGGTTCATGAAAGCAAGTGAGGAGTCCTGTGGCTTATAACTGGAACAGACCAGGAACAACTTTGTGGTTACCTTATAAGACAAATTTAAAGCATTTATGATTAACACCAGAATTATTTCAAACATTTGAGGTCTTTGCTAAGCTATGTTCACAACCAAAGCACTTGGATGTTTGGGGGAGTGTTGTAGGTTTGCGTTAAAATGACTCCTGCATGGCTCCTCACAGTGAAAACTAGTTGATGAAAAATTATTTATCTTTTCCCTTAAAAATCTAAGTAATTGAAATTCAAGTTTCTTTCACTGGACTGTAATCCTTGGGCAACTGTCCAGAGTCAACACAGAGAGTTACTAAGCATAAATTTAAAGAGAGTGAGATTTGGAAGACCCTCAAACCTAACTTCAAATACAGAATTCATGGTCCAATACGTTTGATATACTGTTGTCCTCAGGAGTAAAAAAAAAAAATGAATTTGGGGGCAAGTTATGCACAAATTAATCATGTAAGCATAATACTTGAAGCATCAAGGGAGCTTTTCAAAAAATTAGAACCAAAATGTACTGAAGAATGACTTCTGGTGGTTGGAGGAGCTCACAAAAATCTCCCTGCCCATTTGGGGGGATTTAAGTAAGTTTATTACATAAGAGAGACATGATATTATTTACTTGAAGAAAGATTTTGGCAGCTCACCGGAGTGAGGAGCTTCAGGTATTTATTTCAATCTAAAGTCCTCCCAAAAATGTCACAATGTCTGAGCTAGAGAGATGGCTAGTGGCTAAAAGCACTGGCTGCTCTTCCATCCAACCTGGACCTGACTCCCAGTACCTAGACAGTTGCTCACAACTATCTGTAACTCCACTCCCGCAGGATCTAACACCTATTGTGGACTCAACAGGTACCAGATACACATGTATTACCCAGATACATATGCAGGCAAGACACTCATACACATTAACATTTATTTAAAGAACTATTACCATGTCTGAAGAAGAAATACTTAGGTCATCTTGAGCTCCTTCGGTACCTCCATATTCTGGAGAGGAAACAGGTTTTCCAGCTGTCATGCTAACTATTTAGATAACTTTAAAGCTCAGTGCAGCAGCTTGCTATACTTGCATTTGAGGTTTTTATTTTTTTTTTTTGGAGGTGCAATGTTTCCTTTCATTACAGAGTAGCCTGCATCCTTGTCGTCGACTACTTCTTTGTCAAAAAAAAAGGGAAGTAGCCATAGCTCAGGCAACCTCAATTCCTTTTCTGTTCTTTTTCTTTTCCCTTGACTTATGTCATCCACATCTTCCCACAACCCTCACCATCTGGGGTATTAATTCATGTCAATATAACTTTTTGTCAGGAACTTAAAACGATTGTGGCACTCCTACCAATTACTGTCATTTGTCTAGATGTCTGCCATGTATTTAAGAAGCAATTATTTTGCTTTTTAACTAGGAGTTATTTTTATTGTTGACTACTCATTGCACATGAGTAGTTACATAAGGACATTTTCAAACAAGTATGTTATGTATCTTGAGCATATTTCCCATTCCATATCCCCCTTCCTTCCAATTTTTAAATTCCCCATTCAGTTTTTTTCACTCCCCAAATTCTGGATTGTTTTCTGCCTCCAGGATATGCCTCTAAAAATCAGTGTATCAAGATTACCTCACCCAGAAAAACCCTCAGATGATTTCTAGTTAGAATAACTCTAATAACTCTTACCTAGGAACACAGGTGGAGATTTATTAAAAAATTATGAATCTTATAATCTATATAAACTTTATAAACTATTAAAAATGTATACCTAAATTTTAAAAGGTATTCTTGTTTACACTTTCAGGGTATTTTGCATGCATGCATGTATGTGTGCCATGTGTATACACACAGCAGAAGAGGGTGTTGTCAGCTGTCCTGGGATTGCTGGGAACTAAACTGGGTTTTCTGGGAGAGCAGCAAATGCTTTTCAATGCTGAGCCATCTCTCCTTCTCAAATACATTTTGAAGCTGCATTTCAAAATTTTATTCACTGAGCTTGCCACTCAGCTTTGTGCTTGTTTTGTTGTTTATTTAGTTCATATCCATTTTCTTTACTTGGCAAATGAAGTTATCTATATCACACGCATGTGGGAGGCAGAGGACAACTTGAAGAATCAGTTCTCTCCTTCCATTTTGTGGGCTCCTGAGTTCAAACTCAGGTCCTCAGGCTCAGCTGCATGTTCTTTACCTGCTACATAACCATCCCAGTTCTGTAAGTGAAAAGAAATCTGAGTCAACTTAAATGGGATAAATATGTTCTTTGTGAAGGCTGAAGGCTGGACATTCAGTGTTTGGCTACAGATACTTCCAGGTCTATAACAAATTTGAAATGGAGAGTCTTTCTTGCATATTTTCAAGCTTGACTATTTTTTAATTGATTTTTGAATGGTAAGTGCTAACATGCAGCATCAAAATCTGTGGGTATAAGACAATCTAAAGGAAATATAAGAGGCACAAAAGCTGGGGATGTAACTCAGTAGTAAAACACTTGCATAACATTTGCAAGACTGTAGCTTCGATCTCGTGCAAAATACACACACATCACACATAAACACACTTATTGATTTATTGTGAATTGTAATCATTTGTAACTCTTAATCATGGATTTATTCCTCTTAGGGCTAGGCATTTTAAATCCTACCAGCAAATTTCACCTTAAGTCATGTAATGTTTCACTGGAACTTTGCAGATCATTTAAACACAGAACAGGACCTTTAGAACCTCAAAGAGCCCAGTTCTTATGTGGAAGCCACTGTTTGCTTTAAGCAAACTCTAAACTTGAAATCAGATCCAAAGTGGCATACTTACTAAGTTTATTTTCCTTAGTATTTGTAGTGCATTTGGTATGTAAATCTTCACTGTTTTACTTGTATTCATTGAAATTTAAAAATGCTTTTTAAGTCCGATGAAGAGAGGGTGTCAACTTCAACGGCTACTAACTTTGCTCTGTATCAGAAAACCATGACTTTCAGTAAAATAACACCCCCCCACTCTAGCAAAAAAAGCAGGAAGTCTTGGAAAGCTCACAGGACACCATGCTCTGAGGTCAAGACCCCTTTGCTGCCACTAGGCAAATAATAAGTAATAGTGACTACTTGATGGGTTCAGACCCAAGGCACAGTGTGTTTTCAGATTAGAGGTTACACTGATCTCAAAGATTCAAGAGCTCTTCATATAAGTGATTGTAAGATTAAACTTATTTTTCAAAGCATTCCAAGTTTTCAGACTGCTTTATGTGATCCTTCTGAATTTGGATCTGAAAAAGGAACTGGAACCATTTCTCCAACACAAGCATTAGATGAAGGGATGGCTGGGCCCATGCTGCCATCTTGTGGCCATAGTCCCTGGGTAAACTTGTTTGGGAAATTGGTAATATCTGCTCTCTCCTTTGCTCCTAGGAATGTGATCAAGTTCATATAGATGATGTTTCCTCAGATGACAACGGTCAGGACTTAAGGTAAGCTATACCTTACAGTCTTCCATTTCCTACAGAAATTCAGCTGTGGAATTTTGCACATGTAATTATTTCTTTTATTTCTTTTTAATGTATTTTGGGTGATGCAGTACCTACAGTTTTGCAACTGATGGCTTCCATGCAGCTGCAAGTAGTGCGAACCTTTGTTTGCCAACAGGTGTGAGAGGAGGAGTGGACTGGATGAGGAAGTTGGCTTTCCGTTACAGAAGAGTAAAGGAATTATATAACACCTACAAGAACAATGTCGGAGGTACGTGCGGCCGATTCCATCCTGTGTCAGCACCCTGGGTCTAGGTAGAATTCAAGCTGTAGTTTCATAGTGGACATTGGCCTACTGAAAAACAAATTAGCTAAAGGCTCTCATTGAAAAGTACTGAGGCCGAGTTTTTGCTTTCCTTGAATTACTTGGGGGAAATTGAATGCGCCCCTATGAAAAGACTCAGCGTTTCTGTGTGAAAGCTAGTGTTCTATCAAGATTCCAGCAGGATATTTACTTTGCTTCATTGCTAGTACTCTATTATTATCAATGAAAAATAGACAAAAGAGGTGGCCAAGAGGCCTTTGTAAAACCGAAAGCTGTGACAATCTCTGTCTGTCTGTCGGTCGTCGGTCAGTCTCTCTCTCTCTCTCTCTCTCTCTCTCTCTCTCTCTCTCTCTCTCTCTCTCTCTCTCTCTCTCTCTCTGTGTGTGTGTGTGTGTGTGTGTGTTTGTGTGTCTGTCTGTCTGTCTGTCTCTGTCTGTCTCTGACTCTCTCTCTCCCCTATCAGAATGTACAAACAATGGTTTGTGCAAGTTCAAAATGTGTTACAGATCTATTTGATCTCTTTAGAATGTGCACATCATCTGACAATGTACCTTGCCACACAGTGTAGTGCTGTTTATATTCAGTGTGGGATTTAAAAGTTCTAATACTCCGTAGGCAGTGTCTAAATCACATTATAGTTATCCATATAATTTGAGGCAGTATTTAAACCATTAACCTCAAACTACCACCCTGGCTATACTTCTCCATATGGGAAAATGGGTCCTCTTTTATTGTTAGAATCAATTTTATGTCAACAGATTCCCAAAATTAGTTTCAAGGTTGATCACATGTGATTCTTCCCACAAGCTGTTCGATTTTCTTTTAGAAGGAAATGTGGAGCAAAAACCAAAGTAGTCAGGAGAAAATGATTTTCCTAAACACATGTATGCATTCTGTATGTGTGTATGGTCACATGTATGCCATAGAACAAAATAAGTAAAATTTTTATCCACAGAAAATACATTGCACCCTCCAGTTTCACCTGGAGGATGGGGGCTGTGTGTTTGCTTCCAGTATTTTCTAGCACTGAATCACATTAAATGCTCTTTGAACATTCAGTAAGTGTAAGAAATAAGGCAGAACCGCAGACTATGTGAACATTTGAACCAACATAAATTTTGTACAGGGAAGAGTTTTATTTCCAAATAGATAACTGAGCCCTGCTCCAGCTCCAGGTTGTATTTCCTAAATCATTCTGATGCTTTGTACAAGACACTGTTGTAAAATAAAATCGATTTTGTAGGTAAAAATCAATTGTAAATAACACATTTAACTTCAAAAATAAAAACTAAACACTCATTTGAGAGGTCTGAAACATTTGTTATCTGTGTGTCTTTCCCCCATCTTACACAGAATTGTTAAAAATTACTTTAAAATTGAGAAGACTATTAATATATAGTCTTGTATCTTAGTTACTTTATGATGTAAGAGTTTATTTTCTGTCACTTATCAGCATCTTTTAAGTGAAATGTAGAAAATGAGACTTTCTAGAAAGTAAAAGTTTTAATTTTTAATAGCTTCTATTGTAAGTGCTGTGTATTTGCTCCCAGTATCTGAAATACAATTTGAGTGAGAAACCTTCCTATTGAATGGGTATTTATGTGATCTTGTTTTATCATGAAAGCATGGCTGCTTCGCTTTTCTTTCTATTTTTTCTCCTTCCCTTCCTCCCTCCCTCTCTTCCTTCTTCTTTTCCTTCTGTCAGTGTTGGGGCCTCTTACATGCTAATCATGTGATCTATCACTGGTGAAAATCCCAACATCTCTGTAAGCTAAAATTTAACATGCCTACTTTTTCTTCCCACCACTCCTTGTACTAGGATAGTATTCCTTGGGATTTTAAACATAGTTATTAATTTCTTTTTAAAACACAAAATATCATTAAGTGCAGACACTAGATTGCGAAGCATTGAAACAGCTACATACTGATTCTGGCAGTACTTTTCCAAAGTGAGACTGTAATTATGAAGAGACAATATTTTTAAACAGCACATTTGTGTTCCTGGACTGGAGGGACCCCACTGCTCATCCTGAACGGACATACGCCAGCCTCATCAACGGACTCAGGCCTAGAATTTGCTGAGCCTTCCAGCTATTGTGTTAGATTCCAGGCTCTGAGAGAGGGAAAAAACTGGGGTCTGCCTTTCCTGTGTCATATCTGAGTGTCCAGCCAAGTGTGTGACCCTTAGTGTTGTCTAGTAAGAATTCATTGAATGAATAGAGAATAGTAAGCTCTGAAAGAATGAATTCATGTTGATATAAGTCTGTACCTCTTTATTTATGACACAACCAAAATAAAAAATTGTTTACCGTAGAAGAAGAGATGCCAAATTCCATATTCCAGAGACAGTGTTCAACTCCTGACTGCACCTTGTGTTTTGCTATTTCAGGACTCCTTGGCCCAGCCAAGAGGGATGCGTGGCTGCAGTTAAGGGCAGAGATTGAAGGCCTAACAGATTCCTGGCTAACAAATGCACTTAAGTCTTTATCAATTATTAGTACTAGGTAAGTGGGATCATGGCCCTTCTACTTCAATTACATGAAAGACCTGGGTCCAACAGCACAGCAAAGCAAAACAGCTCCAATTCCTAGCATTTCACCACATCCAGTGATTCTTCAGTGTGTGTGTGTGTGTGTGTGTGTGTGTGTGTGTGTGTGTGTGTGTGTGTGTGTGTGTCATAACTACTGATAATCTCATGGGAAAATCATATAACTTGTCATGAGAAGGAATCAGTGCTGTGTTGGTAACAAAGTCCGAAGGATGATGACAAAATTAAAAGGGGACTTTTAGTAAAAAGACACATGGTTTAGATATAATAGATAATATGCACCACTTAAATTCATCAGGAAAGCACAGAAAAGCTCTTGACAACCTCTTGTTTTTGCAGTGCTTTTATAAACTTGTTAATAAAGGTAACAAAATTACAAAGATTTCAAGTTGTTTTTCAACTTTGTACTGTCAACAATAATTCAACAGTAATATAAATTTTGGAAATCATGGCTGATGGGTGAGATTAATATTTTTCTTTCTTATTCCATAGTTTTATTTCTGATATAGATGAACCAATAAATACACAGTTAACCAATGTGTGGGTACCAGGCAATAAAAAGAGATGTTATCCAGACAGATACCAGATACATAAAAAGTTTGCCTGAGTGAATGAAGAGCCGAAAATTTAGGAAATGAAAGTAAATTTATGCATCAAATGTGGCATGTGGTTCTTTCCTGGTGGCAAGATCAGAAAAGTCACCAACAACAGAAAGTCCTAGTGGTGGGGGCTTGCACTTAGCTTCCTGTGTTGATTTGGGCAGACACAAGAATTCTGTTCAGTTAGTGGTGTTACATTATTATGGAAATTTTGACAGACATGAAATCTTCAAGGTCCATTTTGGTAGTGCCTGGAATTTGGTGTGTAGAAACTGCACAAAAGAGAAAACTGCCATCTTTTGACAAAGACTCTTTTGACAAAAGAGTCAAGTGTGGAACAAAATTGTTCATTGCAAATGTGTTTGAAATGTTGGGTCCAAAATGGGTTAGATTTTTAGTCTCTAGAAAGGTGAGGATCAGAATCAATGTGTAGAAAGCTCAGGAAGGGCATTTAATTCTGCGTGCGAGAATTGTCTGACAGACAAAGCTGCTTGAGCATGCAACTTCCAGCATCATGATGCCTGTACCTGGGACACATCAGCCACAGGTCCTGCAGGAACTGTGGGACACAGAAAACTTTGAAATCGCATACAATCATGGGCATATCTCCAAGAATTTAACCAACAGTTCATTTATATGTTTTTTTATAAATTAACTTAAAGCCACCTCAAAAATACATGACCTTAAATGAATAAATAAATAGAAAAGAAAGGCCTGAGTAAAACAAGCCAACCACCAGTGACTAGGTAGCTATGATGAAGCTTGCTGAATTATCCATATATTTTAGCACTTACACATATTTGAAATATACACAAACCCCAAAAATGTAAGGAAAACTTCTTTGGTGAATTATGTGTCAGAATGTCTGTCGGCTGCTAACACTGGTGGTTAAGTCCTGAAAGAGGAGATTTCTTACAGAATTTAGAAACAGCAGTGGCAATTTTCACTCTTACTGACAGACGTTATTTACTACTGGAAAGCAAATCCATGCATTTCATCCCTAATAGGAGTAACTGTGTAAATGTCTTGGTAACGACAACGCAGCTGATCCCTGCTCTGGCGAAGATCCTGCTCTACAGCCTAGGAGGTGCTTTTCCCATTGAGAACATTTACAGTGCTACTAAAATAGGTAAGGAAACTGTTTGAAATTCTGTACGAAATGTAGTCTCATCTGTGTTTCACTGATGTAGTTATATTTCTGCATAATTCTCTTTTAATCAATTTTTCATTAACATATCCAGAAAATTTGGGAATGCTTCAAATAACAAAATCACATGTAATTCATGACAGATGTATATATTTTATGAGAACTCTTAGCTAGTAAAATGCTAAAGTTGGTGTTTAGGCAATCCTAACTCATTCTGCTCATTTTAAACAGGATTCTAGCATGTATTGTCTTAGTAATACATGCTACAGCCATAGTGTTTAATTGTTCAATTAATATGAAATGGAATTACATCTTTGTATATGCAATAATACTGATCTAAGGTTAAAATAAAAATACTATTTTGGCATCATTGGAAAGTCTCATCTTAATTCCACCATCAATCAAAAAATAATTTCAGCAAAAAGTGAAAATTATTCATAAAGTGGAATATGTAATTTTAGCATTCATTACATGAGTGTCTGGGATATGCACTTCTCCCCAGTACACAGAACTTCAAGTTCTGCCATCTTGAGAGAGT
The DNA here is from genome assembly GCF_003668045.3 of Cricetulus griseus. Classification (NCBI taxonomy): domain Eukaryota; kingdom Metazoa; phylum Chordata; class Mammalia; order Rodentia; family Cricetidae; genus Cricetulus; species Cricetulus griseus. The sequence goes on along the minus strand of NC_048595.1, from coordinate 242,419,340 downwards.
TAAAGGAAGACAGAATATATTTCCCACTATCTGTGGAGGAAACTCCTAAAAGAATAAATAGTTCATGCCATGTGCCCCAAAGGGCAACAACATTATCTTCTGGTGCTTTGATGAGTTCAAATATCCTAAAAATTTCCAACATAGCTAGCCCTAATTCTCATGAAGGTTGCAGCCATTTGAGGAGAACAGTTAGGGAGAGGCAAAGTTTCTTAAAGTATATGTCACATGTCACACTACAGTCCCATACTGTGTCTAGGAAGACACATATTTTATACTCATAGGATTGACAGATAGAATATGATTTTTCTTTTTGACAACACAAATGTTTTTAATCCAACTAAACCTTTCTTTTACTTAAAGGTTGATATACTTCCCATTTGTTCCTTAAATTTAATGTAAGAAAGTAATTATTATTTTCCCTTGTCACTAGTAATTTTTGTTTTAGCATGCTGAGCTAGAGATTAAGAAAGGAAAATGTCAAAAGTAGTGATGGCTGTACAAACATTCTTGATGGAATTCAGGAAAAGATGTCAATGTTATAAAGATAAAGCATGAACAAGATGTCCACAGCAATACCTCAGTGTGCAGTCAGCAAATCTGCTGCAATCACTGCTGCAGTCATTCTGACAGCATGCTTGATATAATTAATCTGACTCTATGTGCTCTCACAATCTTTTTGAAAGGAATCATTTATCAAGGTAAATATTTTAGTATTTCCTCTTTCCTTAGAGATGTGACTTCAATGTTCCCCAACTGACTTGCCTATCCAAAAGATAACATTGGTTCTTAGAATCAAACAAATGCTGTAGAAACTTCTCTTCTATTTGCCCAGAAAAGGTGTTTCACTGCTCTTTCAGTGGAGTTAGAAACACACTAACATGTTATCAAGGTCAAATTCTCAAGCCTACTGTCTTTCTTAGAATATCAAAGTGTTTGTTTAATAATCAACAATTAAAAGCAAACTTAATCAAGTGTTCATGTTGATTTGTAAATGCAGAGGTCCTAATGTCATACCCTCATTCCAGTACTGTTCAAGAGAAATTAATCTAACACTTTGTGAATCCCCAGGTTCATGGGTACCATGGCCAGAGGAATAAGCAATGCATTGTTTTTCAGGCAAGGAAAGCTGTTTTGAGCGTATAGTGTCCAGATTTGGCACTAACTTAACTTATGTTGTGATTGGAGATGGCCGAGATGAGGAGCATGCTGCCAAGCAGGTAATTTCGCTCTGAACTTTATCTCATTTATCTTCCAGGAAAAGAAAGTTGCTTTGAACGAATAATGCAAAGGTTTGGCAGAAAAGTAGTGTATGTTGTAATTGGGGATGGTGTAGAAGAAGAGCAGGCAGCAAAAAAGGTAACCTGTCTCAAGCAACGTTGCTGTGGCACTTCTAGTGCAAGCCTTTTTGTTTGCGTTCCTGTAGTTTGGCCCAATGGCAGCTTGACAAGTGATTGACGCTCATAGATGCCAATCAGTGAGAGCATGAGAGGTCAATGTTGACCTGCAAATAAACCATTTGGAGTCTAGCATTTTATTCCTGGATTTCGATAGGATATACAGGATAATTTATTGATATTTATTCAAATGTGAGCATTTAGAGCATATATTTAACACACACAGTGCACACAGAGATAGATTGGGGGGGGGGGAAACTCATGACATTTACCAGATGAAGAAATTTAACAAGCTTATAACACAGTCAGTGAGGGGGGATCGTGACTCAGATGCCACATGTTCTCCTGTGAGTGCCTGGAGACAGATGGGTTCCTTGATAGCTAAAGAACTTGTAAGAAGCCTTATTAAACAGCATGGTTGGAATGGATGTATTGTTCCTACTTTCTGTGCCAACTTGTCTTGGAGTCTTACTGGCAATGTTCCTCCCATCTAGAAGTTTCTCACATGTTTCAGTGAGTCACTGGCATTTGAGTGCCAAGAGATCTTATAGGCCCTACTGACTTAAATAAGTTTTTTATTGGATGCATATTTCCGATGAGGAACCAGGGTAGTTGTAATCACTAAGTGGTTGATTCAGCATCAGAAGAGGAATGGTAGACGTTTGTTCTCCACACCAAACAACATAAACCTGTGCCCTCTACTTCCTTTTCTGAAGGGCCACAAAATCAAAGAAACTATAAGTGATATTTTAGCTTATAAAAAGAATGTTATAATTCTCATCTATGGCAGTCTAAATCACTTTCTAATGAAGCCTCCACTAGACACATATATCACAGTGTAGACCCAATTTCTGATTTCTATAGAATAATCAGAATAAAAGGTTTCATAGAATTTATGAACATAACAGAAAGACAAATGATTAATGTATCCAGTCAACTCAAACCCAGCAAACTGAAGGAAGGGAAAGTGTTCTGCTTCAGAAGTTTTCAGGCACCATCAGCACCTGTCCATTAGATACCTTGTGCTTTCCCCATTCTGTTACAAGAGCTGGTGACATAGAACTCCCTGAGTGTTAATTAGCAGTGGCTGTGACTCAAGAAAGCACACTGGCCCCAAGGACATTCTGTATAAGGTCAGCTGTGCAGCCTCAAACAACCCCACCTGCCCTGCTGCCCGCTGTTTGAGGTGTTTAAGTTGTACACAGTTGCCATCTTCTCTGGAGTTTATGGATGTCTATCTTATGGGAGTTTATGGTTTTGATTTTCCATGTTGGCACCATAATCACACATAGCAAACAACAGACCTTTAGCCAAACACGAGTATGTCTTTAGCCTATGTGAAATTTATTTATCTCTGGGTCAGAACTAATAAAGCTCACATTTCCAAGCCAGTAACAATGTGTGCTTTTCAGAATTAAGATTTATCAAGTCCACTATAGTAATCCACACTGGGAATTGTAGATTATGAAGATACCCTCTGCTTTGCAGCTGCAGGGGCAAATAGCTTGACTCCAAATGGATCAAAACTTTGGATATAATGCTATTTTCAAATGGTTGTTTAAATAGGTACAGTTTGGGTGATGGTCAAAAGCTGTGATTCTATTTGGAAACACAGGTGGCTGGTTTCCCTAGTACCCAGAATGCATGCTTTTCTTTGAATGTAGAAGTAATCGCATGTACAAACATACTGAGTCCTGTTTTATAATTACAAATAGATCTGAGCTGAAATGAAAAACGTTACACTTCTCAAAATTCTTTGCTCTAGTTGAACTAAAACCTGTGTTTGTGAAATTTAAGTGGGGGGGGAAATGCCAAATCTTGGCAATAAGAATGATAACTGCACTCTCCTCTATACTACATGAGATATAATGTAATTTTAATTTTTCTAGAAGCCACATTCAAAAGAAAAAGAAACAAGTAGAGTCAGTTTTAATAATGTATGTTAATTGGCCCAAACTGTCACAAATATTATATATCAACCACCTAGTCTATATAAGAATTATTGACACGATGTCTATATTCTTGTGTTGGCCTTAGTCTCATTTTAAAATTCAGAATGTATTTTAAATTGACCTAAACACATTTCAAATACTCATAACCATGTGTGGTTGATGGCTACCATACTGAGCAGCAAAGCTATGTAAAAAATAGTGATTATAATAAAACTCCATACTAAAGTAACATATTTTTCATATATATAATATATATATTATATATATATATATATATATATATATTCACTGCCTACAAGACTACATTCCATTCACATTATGTCCTAGATGTTTTAAGTTCAAGCTAACAAATAATGCTATTATGTTGTAATTTACTATACTACATTTTTTCATTATCATTATTCCAATGAAGTCTCCTCCGATATTATTTCCAATCAGTCTCCTCTGTAAACACTAAATGACACATGTGTAGTAAATACATACATCCCTGGAGAGCCACAAACCAATATACCATCAAAGAGTTCTCTATCCACATGGGGATGATATGTCCTCATTAAAACTAAGTTTATGTCCTCTCCCTCTCAATCTCGTACTAGCGAAATAAACCAGGCCACCAAGTGGCTTAAGTTATTAGTTATCCTACACAAGTATCATTGAATATTATCAATTATAATATTTATTTAGTCCGGCCCCAAATTGTTTGCTGTGTAGGTGGGAGGTCACTCTTTGCCTCTCAAATTGTCAAAGGCCTATGGGTTTAGGAAGATCAGAGTCTAATTTTGTCTTATTTTTAATCAAGAAATCAACTTTCAAAAGTGGTGTGCTGATAGTCTTGTCCCTCATCCACACAGGATTTCTATGCCATCTTGCTTTCTCCAATGTTGACCTTGGTAATGCTAATTTACAGAGCATAGAGTAAACCATGCAGAAAACTCAGTATTGGCTGTTATATGCTAAAGTCCAGTTCAGATCTATTTCTTGGTTCCTTAGAAATTCCACATTGGTACTAGCAGACCTTCACCTGTGGCTACCCCTCTATTAAACCCCCTCCCTTGAATTTGGATGAGCACCACATCCTGGTGCATGCTGCTGTCTCCATGGGATGATGGTTATGAACTCTCTCCATTCTTCATTCCTACCCTCTCCCTCTCTCCTCTCTTCTTGTCTTGCCTACACAGCACAACATGCCCTTTTGGAGGATATCAAGCCACTCGGACCTCTTGGCTCTACATCAAGCACTGGAATTAGAGTATTTGTAACTGTATTCTCTAGCTGGGGATCCATTTTTTTATATTTCAAGTACACTGAATTTTTATGTGTGATCCAATGCCGCTGGCTTCTTCTACACACATAAATGGTCTTAAAGGATGAAATCAAACTTGGAATGAAAACTCCAGAGTGAAGAATTCAGGTTGCTGAATGGGATTAAACTTTAGTGCTACAGCAAGGAAACTCTATGGTCTTATTATCTTTACAATACTTTCATGGTTTAAAAAAAATCTGTGGAGGTTGCTGACATACACCAGATGATTCCTAACTGGAATTTTAGTAATGAACTCGAACCCTCCTGAACCACAGCACCTATTCTGCCTCTGACAAGGTGGTCGAAAACATTCCTCAAAATGGGAGCTCTTCTCAACCCTGAGGTTTGAATCTGACTTTTAGCCTACCTAGCCCAGAAATCTGAATCTGAATGCACTCAGACTGTATAACGACAGTCCTATCTAGACCTGTAATTTGTGTAAATTTTGATGGAAATAATTTACTGTGACTTTATTAGCAGCTGAATCTGAAAGTGGATGCAATTTTTCTTTTATTTGTCGGGGCGGGAAGTGGGCTGGGGAAGTGGGAATATAATATTGTCTCTTTTTTAAGTTTGGCAGAGAGAATGTTCATACTGATGTGTTGTGCCTTAAAGACAAGACAGCATTTGTGTGTTACAGTGTAACTTTGGTTAAAGTCTCTGTAGATAATGAAAGACAAAAGCAAACAAACAAAAAACAAACCTACAAACAAATCAAAAGCCTTTGTAATAATTCTTCGCATGACCAAATTTAAAATTTTTAAGCTATCAGTTTAATACTGAATCAAAAACAAACTGAGGATTTTTTAGAATGAGAAACAAACAATAATAATACAGCCATGGGTTCTGAATGATTCCAGTAATCAGTAAGAGTCAGCTATCTGAACATCCAATCATAAGCAAAAGGTTTGGGAAACAGTGGGTTCTTTGTTCAGAAAGTGAAATATATGTTGGAGTCTCAAGTATCCTTTCTTACAGTTTTCTGGAAGAAAACTAAGAGCCATATTCATGTCAATTTCCCCAATTTTAGTTTTAAGATTCTGGTTATATATAAATTGCTTAGATGAGGATATTATGGTGCAAATCTTTAGCAAATATTATTCAAGTCATTTTTAGAATATGCTGTGGATATAGTTTTAAATGCACACTGAGTAGACACAACGAAGTACATTTGTCTTACATGCCATTGCAAAAGCAAGTACCATCAGTGATAGAAGGCAGGTATACCAGATAGCTCCCAAGGGGAAATAAAACTGAGTCTATGAAATTTCTTTTATAGAATATTATCATAAATTAATTATCAAACAAGCTAGATCTTGACAACTTCACCAGATCTCAACAGTAAAAGGGATTAGCTCTCCTTGGAACACATTAGTCCAGGGTCTCCCCATTTATATTAGGGATATATTGGTTTCCTCTTAATATGATTGCTGAACAATGCCTGCACTCAATTGCCAGGAGAGCCTATCATCATTGTGTCTGCATGTCTTTTTGTTTTATTGGTGTGTAGCTCATGTTGGTAACATGATACAGATTCTCTCATTGGCTATGACATGGTTTGCCTTGTGGACATTTAAGACTTCAAGAAGTAAAGTATTCTAGTGGTGTGAACACCTGAAGTTCTACCTTCTGAATCTCATCAGATGGACCCTAGAGTCCAGCAGTTAGTCAGTGCCCTTCATCTGAGGATGGTTCATGATAGGTCACCACCTGAGACTTCTGCAGCTTAAGTAAGGCCAATGATTTGCTCAAACATCACAACAAATGCTCTAGAGGGCTGTGTTTCTTTAGAGAATGATAAGGCCCTGTTTAGGGTAGAACCGAAATAATTCTGCATAAGATAGAGACTCCTTACATGATCCTTAATTTTTACATATTGTGGCTTTTGGCTACCCTTTCCCCTAATGCTACAGTGGCAGATTATGATTGGAATATTTTAATTCTAATAATATTAATAATAAATTTTACACTTCTGCTGGTCTTCAGCTTGATATGGTTAAAAGTTAAAGACGACTTTTTTTTGTTACCAGTACTCATTTGTGCACTTAAACCTTAAATTTTTATTACTATGACTAAAACAAAGTTCATTGGGCACACATCCAGTTTCTTCATGGATAGACTTATGGCCCTGCATCAAAAGTTATTATTCATTTTGAAATCTGATGAACAAGGCTCCAAACACAGCTCCACTTGAGGGTCAGACAGACTCACCTTTTCCAAAGAATACAAGGGCTGCCTGCTGGTACCCTCCACGATACTTCTCATGCACCGCCCCCTCCCAAATATCTGTCTAGGGGAGACAGCTAGGATAACACCTACATGTGAGGTTAATGGAAAACAGATTGTCTACCCAACACAGCAATGGTGGCAGCCAGAAAGCCAGCCTGGTCATGTGACTTTGAGCAGGCTCAAACTACAACTCTTCCCTTCCCACCTTAGGGTAGAAAAATCCTCTTTCTTTTTGAAAACAAAACAAAACAAAACAAAACAAAACATCAACCAACTAGCAATAAAGAAAACCAGCCCCATAGGCAGTTCCTACATTCTGTTTTTATGTAGAATATTGTGACTTATTGTAAATGAGTTTGAAAACTGTTCTCCAACTCAGATGGGGTTTGAGCTATTACATATTCATATTAGAAAAAATAACTGCCTTATATTGCACCTTAAAAATATCAAGACCCTGTAACTTGAGTAATAAAATAGATGGCCTGACTACAATATTATAGCATACATCTAAGATGATAAAACCTTGAGGAAATGTGTCAATCCAATTCAGAGGTAAAAACTAAGATTTTAAGATTGTATGATCTGGGCACAAAAATAGGTACTAACTGTCTGGTGAGCTAAGATCAAAATAGCTTCAACTGCATGCCCTACTGTGAAGTTTTAATGAAGCCTACTTGTTTGTGACAAGCCTACATTCTCAGTGAATATGGTGTTTAGTATTTCTTTTCAACACAAACATAAGCATCATGAGCCAAAGTTGCATTTTGACTCCCAATTATGGTGGTGTTGTAGGGATCTCACAGTCAAAGTCAAGGGTTTCTGTTATGTATTAGTAAAGTTATAGATTATTGGAGCCTACATAATTTAAAGAAATGTAAATTAATATTAAAAGCTTGTAAAAATATGTACATCTTTACTATTTCTCAATAAATACCTTTGCAACTGTTTTCATTTTCTTCATGCTTCCATTTTGTAGAGTTTTTAATGTGCATATATTGATTGATTCTAAATCATGTGAAATTCATATTTAAGTCACAAAATGTAGGGTTTCTTTTTTCTGCTTATGCTGAAGAGTTTTCCTTTAAGACAGACTGAATTATAATAGAGTAAATGTCAGTAATGAGGACTGTAATGTGGCTTGTTTGGGAAAATGTGAGTTGCATGTAGGTATTTTCATTCAAGTATAATCATAATACAGCCACAATATTTAAGGATGTGGTAATGTCTATTAGAACTTTTATACATTTATTATACTAATTTGTTTATGTTTGTATGTCTGAATATGTGTGGGTGCACATGGCATGCCCCACATATGCATGTGAAGGTCAGACAACAACATGTGGGAGTCTGTTTCACGGTGTGAGTTTGAAATCAGGCTGCCAGGCTGTCCCTTAACCTACTTTGCCATTTGTCAGCCCATAATAGAATATTTCAAGATTTAGATGAACATGACCATAACTGTTATAATCTATGGCTCTTTGTTATCACTATCCCCCAAGAGAACAGAAATGTATTTTTCATGAAATGAATTTAACAGTTTTACCACATTATGGTATTATTTTCTTCACAAGGACATTGTTTACATAAAGATCAGAGGCAAATTTCAGAAACACTTTTTCCCATTTACAACTTTAAAAAAATCTTCAAATTAGTAAAATTTAGAGGAAATTATGTGGCCATAGTCTAGTAAGCCTTATACTGTGCCAAAGACCATTAAGGCCTACAGAATACAATAGGTGTACTTAGAATTAATCAGCTAGATGAATTTCTTCATGTTTTTTCACATCTAATTACCACTGAAAGGGGAATTTGGGGGATGTATTAAATTTCCCTTCCCCTACCCTCCAAACAAGAATGTCTCCTTTGTCCGTTAAGGATACCTGCCTGGATGAAAGAGCTCAATTGAATGCACCCAAGCCAGAGCATGAGCTTCTAACCCAGCCACACCACACCTCTCCACAATTACCACCCAGGCATGACCATCATCCTTTCCACTTGCATCCCAATTGGCTTCTAGTTGAGTATCCTACTTGGGCCTCAAACCCCTTCAGTACCTGTCATTACAGCAGCCAAGGCAACCCTTTGGATCAGAACCTGCTCCTCTGCTCCAAGAAGTGTCTACCAATTGCCTTTGCATCTCATTCAGCATAAGCACCATTGTGCTTAAAGACTTATAAAGCCTACATGAATGACACGGTGACATAAGTAGTTCATCTTTGTCTTCCATCCTCCTCTGGCTAATTTCTTATGGCTGAATATTTGTAATCTTGTCACACACTGGCAACCAACTTCTGCTGAGACTTGTCTCCAGTATTTTTCCTTCTTCAGTTCTTCACCCAGACATCTTCACTACTCATGCCTAATACTCCTTCGGCTCTTTCCCTAAAACTATCTTTTGACTAACAAGGTTCTGATCTCAAAAATTAGATGTGTCTCTACTTCTTTGTATTAAATAATATTAATCCTTTGCTTTATTTAACATATATATATATATATATATATTATTCACTTTTAATATGGTGTTGCTTGACCGTGACAAGGTGTACTCTGTAAAGTGACAGATTTTCCTTTATTTTACTCATTTCTGGAAAATAAACATCTATGAAGATTACTGGCACATAGTAGGAATTATGGTACATTGCAGAACTATGATCTATGGCACATAACAGGAATTTAAGAAGTGTGTGTGGGATGGACAGCTAAACCACAGAACATGTGTACAATCACCATCTAAAATTAACATGGTTTCCAATGATACACGATCTGAAGGGGGTGGAGAAATACATACAGTAAGTTGGATGAGACCATTGTAAGACTTTACAGCATATTGGAGTGCTTGGTAACCTAATGATATATAAAAATAACAAACAATAATAGATGTTTCAATAATATATTTGAAAAGTGATTGAGAATGCCCTGCTGTGTTAAAAACAACTTTCTAATGGTTCATGAATTCCTTCCTTGGTTTTCTTATTCGGGTTTTTTTTTTTTTTTTTTTTTTGGTTTGGGGTGCTTGTTCACTTGTTTGTGACAGGTGGGAGACCCTGTAACCCAGATTAGCTTACAACTCACTTTGTGTTTTCAGATTGGCCTCAAACTTGTGGCAATCCTCCAGCCTCAACCTTCTAAGTACTGGGATTATGAGTGGAAGCCACCACATTAACTTAAAATTGTATTAACTTTAAAATGGTACACAAAATCCTTGTGCTTTTTAACATATGCATAAAATCTATTTTGATTGTATCCACTTCATTCCAATTGCCTCATACTCCAGTTGCCCCAGAACCCCTGCAATATGCCCCCTACCAACTTCTTGTCCTCTTAGTGTGTGTGTGTGTGTGTGTGTGTGTGTGTGTGTGTGTGTGTGTGTGTGTGTGTGTGTGTGCGCGCGCGCATGTGTTCCTGAGCACTGAGTTCAATTAGTCATGCCCATATGAACACATCTACTGGAGCATGGGCAACCTTCCAGAGTCCACAACCCTGAAGAAAACTGACTCTCCCTTCCCCAGCAGCTATCAAGAGCAGATAGCTCCCAGTTAGGAGTGGGTCCTCCCTAGCACCTCCCCCTGCTGTACTGGAAATTTTACTGGACTGGATTTATGGAAGTCTGTACTCCTGTGAGTTTGTGATTACACTGGCCACACCATAAAGATTGTGGGACCTAAGAGGATAACACAGAACCCCCAAAGATTATTGATTCATGAATAAGATGATGGCCACAAATGTGGAAAGAAAGAAATGGATTCAAGGAAATTAATTAATTAAGGCCTGGCAACCATTGTTGCCTCTCCTATCCTCAGGCACAGATAACCTGACCTCTGGCTTTCTGCTTGGGCAATTTGGTAGATAGCAGTGCAGCTTCAAGAGATTAGAAATACAAAAAGGAAACAAGATTCTGGTTGAGGGTTTTTTTAGGGTTGAGTTCTTCCCTCTGCCTGGATATGTCCAGAGTTGAGACGTGTTCATCTGGAAAAAGCCAGTGAGTTGCAAAGCAGGGTTGTTCAGTAAGTTTGAAACTGCAACAATTTCCTAGTTGTTTTTTTTAAATGGTTTGCCAGATCACAGCTAAATCACTCTAAAAGCAGTAAGTAAAATCTGAAATAATTTAATGAAATCACATCAATTATTTGAAGAAACATGGTTTAGGGAGTACAGGCTGTGTCCAAAACCTGACAGCCTGAGTTTAATCCCCAGTACTCACATGTTAGGAGAGAAACGATTGTCACAAGTTGCCCTCGGACCTCTACAGTCTTACCATGGCCTAAGCATATAAACACACACACACACACACACACACACACACACACACACACACACAAACACACACACACACACACACAATTTTAAAACAGCTGCTATTTGTATAAATGTGGGTCATCATGGTAGAAAGTCTAGGAACTAGGAATGATGCCAACACTGTAGTGTGTGTGTGTGTGTGTGTGTGTGTGTGTGTGTGTGTATGTATGTATGTGTGTGTAGGAATGGTATCATGGGAAATTGGGGTCTCCAGTTGATTAAACATGTTTTTGTATCCTCTGCTAGACTTCAGTTTCCAAAAAGATAGAGTAGTGAGTAATATGGCTGGATTTATAGCCTGAAAGAATTCTCATGCTCTATGAGCCTTTACTTCGGGGACTTACACATATAAGGCTTCGCCAGCTTACTTCTGCCTGGAAACAACTATGACACTAATTTATTTGGCAAAGAAATAAAACATTAGCCAAAAGCTCCACAACAGAACGACAGATGATTTAGTCACTTAGACAGACTAATGTATTCAAAAATATGGTGACCATTAAAATAAAAGTTATGATGGAATAAATTATTTTATGAGAGTAGGCAGTAATCTCCGGTACATGAACAGAAAGTAAAATGAATGCCAAGCACACACCTGTAAAATCATCATGTTTAGGTCATTAAATTACTTCTCCATCAGTTATGGGAACAGTTAAGGAGTGGGATGGGAGACACCAGAGACAGTGCTATGGGAAAATGATAGAGTGATAACATTTAAATGTGGTTGAGAACTTTGCCAAGGGCAAATGAGAATCTACCTATTTTCCAAAAGAAACTGGCCCAAATTTGGCTGTGTATATCATTGCTACACTTGACTCAAGACTTGAGGTTTATTCTTCACAGGTTAATATACAAATAATGTGTTTCACCATGGCATCATCATTGGTTGTGTCATTACATTTTTGTCATTGTTTCCCACCCTTATTGCCTTCCTAAGGGTGCCTTACCCCACTCCAGCTGGCTCCCTTTCTTGCTTCAACTAGTCCCAATTTCTCCTTTCTTGTCACATGTAAAAAGAGGCGGTAAAATTATGTCTCTGTCGAGATGAGGCACAGAGGTTGACCTCTGTGTCTTGTCTATCCTTGGAGCCTTTGTTGCTTTTCTTGCTTTCCTTATCTGATGCCAACAGTATCTACTAGTTAGAGAACTGGTAGCACTGTAATAATTCCCTGAATAGGAGAATGTAGGGGTGGTCAGGCCATAATTGAGCTTGGAACCACATGTAAAATGAATATTCTAAAGAGAGAAAGATGGAAGATGCAAGCACAGGAAGAGACTACCAAATATTACCTAATTTCATTTCCCATCATTGAGAACTGATTTCATTCTGGGTTATTTTCACTGTATATTTGAAATGGCCTCCTACAGTCATTTGGTCTGAGGATGACACAGACAGAGATGATAGGTCAATCAGATGCACATTGTCTGGACGGCAGCATTAGACTCCTTGCCATGCATCTGCTTGGCTGTTTGCTACAACTGAGTTGTTTGAAACTTTTAGAGTTATGATCTGTAGAAAAGTACAATCAACAGCAGGTGACAGTTAAGCTACAGAGTTGACAGAACCCTTGTCATCCCATAGACAGAAATGTCTTCCAGAACACACTTGTGCTGCCAATGCGGTAGAAAGCTTACCTTTGCGGTGGGGATGATGACTTGGCCTGGGGATTTCAATGACCCATGCCCTATATGAAGACCCAGGAAATGACTGTCTCATTAAAGCTTCTGCAGTGATTTGCACTGAGGTTAGAACACATTTTCCAGATGGCTCTTTTCAAACCGCCTCTTCTTGCTAGAACACACATGGCAGCAACTCTTAGCACAACCAGTTCACGGGTGTTCTAGATTGAACTTCTGGGCCAGAGTAAGGAGCTATAATGGCTCTGAGTATAGAGGCATTCGGGAATCACCAAGTCTTCCAGGAGTATTTGGATGGAAGGTGCTCAGACATCCCTACAGAGTAAGATGTTTTCAGGAAAACAACAAAAACCCAAACTGATTTCATATTTGCTGAAATTCTATGATGTGCACATCTGTTTTAGTTTTGGTAAGACAAAGATAAAAAATCACACACACACACACACACACACACACACACACACACACACACATATATATATATATATATATATATATATTTGAATTACAAACAAGATTGAATTACATGACAATCCCAGTTCCCTTCTCCCTCCCTTACTCCTCTACCACCCCCACAACTAAAATCCTACCTGTCACATATCCTTTCTTCTAATCTACACCTGACTCAACCTTTCTGCTCCCTCATGACCTCTGCATCCTTCCTTTTCTTCCCTTCTCACTCTCGTAGATCCCTCTCCCCTCTCCCATGTTCTCAATTTGCTCAGGGGATGGTGACCCTTTCCCCTTCTCCAGGGGACAAAGTTTGTCTCTTCTAGGGTCTTCTTTGTTTACTAGTATCTCTGGCAGTGTGGATTGTAGGATGGTAATCCCTTACTCTTATGTCTAAAATCCACATATGAGTGAGTACATATCATGTTTGTCTTTTTGTGATTGGGTTACCTTGCTCAGAATGGTTTCTTCAAGTTCCATCCATTTTCCTGCAAATTTCAAGATTCCATTGTTTTTTTCTGCTGAGTAATACTCCATTGTGTAAATGTACCACTGTTATGATAAATCTTTCCGCCAAAAGCCTCCGAGCCCCACTGCCACATGTGCGTTTTATGCCAGCCACCCGCCAGAGTTAGGCCCAAATGAATACACAGAAACTTGTATTAGGTTCAAAGCTGCTTGGCCAATGACTAGGTTTCCTCATCTGTTAGCTCAGTCTTAATTATCATAAATCTATATATTTTATAAGACTTATCTTATCGGATGCCTTATTGGCGTCCTTTCTTGCCAGTGGATCACATTGTGCTACTGGAGGAGCAAGGGGAAAAAGGACCCTTCCTGTTTCTCCTTTGCTTAAATATGAGTCTCCTTGCTATGTCACTTCCTGCCTGTATCACCACTTCTCTACTACATTTCCCAGAATCCTCTTTGACTCCTAGTCCCATCTAACTTGCTGTCTCACTGGCCAAACAGTATTTTATTTAACAATCAACAAGATAAACATACACAGTACATTCCCCATAATACCACATTTTCTCTATCCATTCTTTGGTTGAGGGGCATCTAGGATGCTTCCAGTTTCTGGCTATTACAAATAATGCTGCTATGAACATGGTTGAACAGATGTCCTTTTATATGAATGTGCTTCTTTTGGGTATATGCTATGAGTGGAATTACTGGATCTTGTGGTAGACTCATTCCCATTTTCTTGAGGAGTCGCCATACTGATTTCCAAAGTGGCTGTACAAGTTGGCACTCCCACCAGCAGTGGAGGAAGTGTTCCTCTTTCTCCACATCCTCTCCAGCATAAACTGTCATTGGTGTTTTTGATTTTGGCCAGTCTGATAGGAGTAAGATGGTATCTCAGAGTTGTTTTGATTTGCATTTCCCTGATGGCTAAGGATGTTGAACAATTTCTTATGTGTCTTTCAGTCATTTTAGATTCCTCTATTGAGAATTGTCTATTTAGTTCTGTACCCCATTTTTTTAAAATTTATTTATTAGTTCTAGTTAGGGAACAAGCTTGTTTCACATGTAAGTCCCTTCTCCCTCTCCCTCCCCTCACCCCCATCCTTCCTCCCCCACCCCCAGCCTACCCCCACCCATCCACCCACCACTCCCCAGGCAGGGTAGGGCCCTCAACAGGGGCTCTGCAAAGTCCACCAAATCTTCCTGTGCTGGTCCTGGGCCCTTCCCCATGTGTCCAGGGCCAGAGTGTAACCTTTCACATGGGATGGGCTCTCAAAGTCCCTTCTTGCACCAGGGAAAAATACTAATCCACCACCAGAGACTCCCAGGAGTGCAGAGGCCTCCTTATTGACATCCATGTTCAGGGGTCTGGATCAGTCTTGTACTGGCCTCCCCGACAGCATCCGGGGTGTACCCCATTTTTTAATTGGGTTGTTTGGTGTTTTCAAGAATAGCTTCTTGAGTTCTTTGGAGATCAGCCCTCTGTCAGATGTGGGGTTGGTGAATATCTTTTCTCAGTCTGTGAGCTGTCATTTTGTCTTGCTGACCATGTCCTTTGCCTTACAGAAGCTTCTCAGTTTCAGGAGGTCCTATTTGTTAATTGTTGATCTCAGTGTCTGTGCTACTGGTGTTATGTTCAGGAAGCAGTCTGCTGTACCGATTAATTCAAGGGTATTTCCCACTTTATCTTCTAGTAGGTTCAGTGTGGCTGGGTTTATGTTGAGGTTTTGATCCATTTTGACTTAAGTTTTGTGCAGGGCAAAAGGCTTGGGTCTATCTGTAGTCTTCTACATGTTTGCATCCAGTTATGCCAGCACCATTTGTTGAAGATGTTCTCTTTGTTCCAGTGTATATATTTGGATTGTTTGTCAAAAATCAGGTGTTCATAGGTGTGTGGGTTAATATCAGGGTTTTCAACTCTATTCCATTGGTCTACCTGTCTATTTTTGTGCCAATACCAAGCTGTTTTCAGGACTATAGCTCTGTAATAGAGCTTTAAAAAAGTTAGGAATGGTGATGCTTCCAGAAGTTCCTTTATTGTACAGGGTTATTTTGGCTATCCTGGGTCTTTTGTTTTTCCATATAAAGTTGAGAATTGTTCTTTCAAGGTCAGTGAAGAATTTTGTTGGGATTTTGATGGGGATTACATTGAATCTGTAGATTGCTTTTGGCAAGATTGCCATTTTTACTATGTTGATCCTGCCTATCCAAGAGCATGGGAGATCTTTCCATTTTCGTTATCTGCTTTAATTTTTTTCTTCAGAGACTCAAAATTCTTATGGTACAGGTCTTTCACTTTTTTGGTTAGTGTTACTCCAAGGTATTTTATGTTGTTTGTGGCAATTGTAAAAGGTGATGCTTCTCTGATTTCTTTCTCCACCAATGTGTCATCTGTATATAGTAGGGCTACATTTTTTTTTGAGTTAGTCTTGTATCCTGCCACTTTGCTGAAGGTGCTTATCAGCTGTAGGAGTTGCCTGGTAGAGTTTTTCGGGTCACTTATGTAGACTATCATATCATCTGCAAATAGTGAGAGTTTGACTTCTTTGTTTCTGATTTGTATTCCTTTGATCTCCTTTTGTTGTCTTATTGCTCTAGCTAGAACTTCAAGGACAATATTGAAGAGGTCTGGAGAGAGTGGACAGCCTTGTCTTGTTCCTATTTTAGAGGAATTGCATTGAGTTTCTCTCCATTTAATTTGATGTTGGCTGTCGGTTTGCTGTATATTGCTTTTATTATGTCACTACCTCCTTTTTAATATATTTTGTTTTACTATATTAACCATTAAATGTATCACCCATGGCACTAAAGTACCTTCATCTGTGCCACTGCCATCACCATCCTGTTGCTCATGCAAAGCTAAAACTACCCACTGAGGGTCTGAACAGATGGCTCAGAGGTTAAGAGCGATTGCTGCTCTTCCAGGGGACCCAAATTAGGTCCCCAGCACCCACAAAGGTGGTTCATAACCATGTATAACTCTAGTTCCAATGGATCAATGTACCCTTCTAACCTCCAAGAACACCATATGTACACATGTACACATACATACATGCAGGCAAAACACTACACATATATCTAAATTATAAAGAACGCTTACCCACCAAATACTGAGCCTCCATGAACTCCCCTGCTGCTCTCAGACTGCTCCCTGTCCCTCAAGTGTGTATTGTCTTGTTTTTATTTCGTTCAACATACTGATCTTAAACCCTTAGACTGTGTCAGTTTCTTTGCATTAGAAGATTCAATCGTATTTCCTTGTGAGGACACAATTGTATTGTTTATCCATTTATCCATTGATGAGCTAGGGATTACTTCTACATTTTGTCCCTTACAGATAATGTATTATGAGCATAATTATACAAAAATCTTTTGAATTCATGATTTGAATTCTATTAGCTATAGATCTAGTAGTAGAGTGTGATGATCCTATTTTTAATTTTTTTAAAGACCTACTGTATCTCAACTGTGGGAACCAGACAACTTCACATTTCAACCAGTAGTTTACAAGAGTTTCAGTTTCTTTTCTCCACAACTTTTTCTTTTTTTCTTTCTTTTTTTTTGTTTTGGTTTTTTGAGATAGGGTTTCTCTGTGGCTTTTGGAGGCTGTCCTAGAACTAGCTCTTGTAGACCAGGCTGGTCTTGAACTCACAGAGATCCGCCAGCCTCTGCCTCCCGAGTGCTGGGATTAAAGGCGTGTGCCACCAACACCTGGGTAACTTTTTCATACTTGTTAATTTGTTGTGTTTTTAGAGAGTTTCCATCCTCTTAGGATGGTATTTTATTATGTGTTTTGCATTTCCTTAATCATGATCATTTATTGGCCATTTGTGTATCTGTGTAGAAATGTCTAAATGCTTTCATTTGTTTTGAAACTTGTATATCTGTAGCTTTTGAATAACAGACACAAGGTTTACAATGACTTTCTTCTACTCCCTCATTTATCTGTCTTCTCCACAGGAAGTGTAACTTCTTTTGTGAACTAAGTTTGGGATTTGGGGAAAATCACCACACCTCTGTATGTTTTAACCCTAGCCAGTCTGCAGATTTTAACCTGTCTACTACAAGAATTCATAGATCTAAGAATAGGTACAGGACCTATCCTGGGCCTGTGAAAATTCATTCCAGGACGTTTTACTGAAGCCACCATAGAAGCTGTCTTTCTAGGGTCAGAAGTCCTGGTGTCTAGGTCCATATATAATTCCAAGGCCATCCATCCTAACTCACTGAGAGAAAATTTGCATATTAAGCTAATAGAGAGGGAGTGCTGCCAATATGTCTAATTGGTGATGTTGCCAAAGCATATAGTTTTAGCATGTCAAGAAACAGAATTTCAATTCAATAACCATGGCTGGATCTTTGAAATCTCACCCAACAGAAGATTTTCTTTCCTCATTTGGAAATGTTGCTTCTTAGAGTCAACACCTCCAAAGAACACCCCCTAATCAATGATTGAGACAATATATTGGTCACTGTATTAAGGGTTCTCTTACAGTGGTGAAATGTCATGACCATAAGCAACTTGGGGATGAAAGGGTTTATTTCACCTGCACTTTCACATCATGATCCATCACTGAAGGAAACCAGGGCAGGAACTCAAACAGGCCAGGAATCTGCAGCCAAGAGGCCATAGATAAACACTGACTATTGGCTTCCTCCCAAAGCCTCTTCAGCATATTTTCTTATAGTGCTCAAGACCACCAGCCCAAAGGGGATGATGCCACCCACAGTGAGATGGACCTTTCTCTGTAAGTCATAAATCAAGAAAATGACCTACAGACTTACCTACAGGCCAATACTATGGAGGCATTTTCTTAATTAAGCTTAATGAACATAGTTTGTGTCAAGTTGACATAAAAATTAGCTAGCACAGCCACACAGTCATTAAAATGGTTCTTACTTTCTCCAGAGCTACAATCTTCCACAGGTCTTTGTGTGTTCCCAACAATAAATTAGCCAAGACATCTGAGTCTAGGAAAACCATGTGGTGAAGACTACTTGCTTTATAAATAAACTCAGGATATATTAAACATACTGTTTTACCATATCTAAATTATGGTGTTATTGATGAATCTTTGCATCTCATTTTATGTCACCCTGAAAATTTTATACCGCTGGTAAACATTAGAATCTCAGTACTCTATCCCCATACCTCCTCTTATCCTGGGACCACATTATTTAGTCATCTATGGAATGCAGTTGAGCCTAGATAAGTAGATGTCAGATTCTATGAGCACTCTCTTGCTTTTGTTTCATTGAAAGCAAGCTTACCTATAGCCCTAAGTCATTACAGTCCTACTTACAGGTAGGAAGCATGCTGGAGGAAAGGATACCGCTAAAAGAATGTGAAGTCTCCAACATCCTATATAACTAGAACCCACTTGGCAGTTAAAAGTTTGCTATAAATACCTTGGTTTCCTCTCAAAATTTCATGTGCTATCTAAGCCCATGCTTTAAAAGTAAAGGGAGATGATTGGTTGGAACTTTAAGAAGCAGAGCTTCCTGGGAGGGCATTGCATGTGGCACACCAGGGGATCATGCTTCTCATAGGAGTGGGTTGGGGCTCTGGGAACAAAACTGGTTACTTTGAGAGTTGAGTTTTTATAAAGCAAGTTTATCTTTTTTGGCTCATTCTATTCACCCTTTCATCATCATCATCATCATCATCATCATCATCATCATCATCATCATTCTCTCTCTCTCTCTCTCTCTCTCCTTTCTCTCTCACACACTCACATCATTTCTATCACTGTGAACCTTATTAGAAACCAATGCCAGTTCTTAGAATTTCAAAACTTTGAGGTAAATAAACCTCATTGCTTTCAAATAATGTACTCAGTGTAGAGTATTTTTGTTATGATAACACACAATATACTAAAATAAAGTTAACATGGTGTTACCTGAGAAAAGGCAGATAAACACATACTGAGAAATCAATTAGCATGTGTTCAGATCAACTGGAGTCAATTTTCAAGTAACTGGTAACAAGCCATAAAAGCTAACTTTTACAATACCTTTGTCATAGGAAATGCACGCAAATAAACAGTGAGCCACAAACCTGATAGCAATGAGGCTATTGCTGAGATATTTGTCTTCTTCCAGGGCTTGAAATTATTTATTAAATATTTTGTCAAGGAAAAAGTTGTCTTCATACCCTGAAATTATCTTCTTGTACATAATGAGTATATATTGCTTGTGCTTTGGTTTTAAATATGGTATATCAGCAATGCCTGGCAAACACTTTAATCATGTCTATTAAATATCAAACAAGGTATTTGCCAAATCTAACCATAAAAGATTGTATCCTGAGGCCACCTCTGTTTCTTGGAGGAAAAAATAAGTGAAATGTCTTCAGCATAATCAACCTCATCTTGGCAAAATCTTTCAGTTGCTTTTTCTCTGGTTTTCTTTTTAATTAAAGCAAACCAAATGTAATAAAGCAAAATGTAATAAAAACAAATCAGAACAAAATGATCTGTAACACTGGAGGTGAGTGGGACAAAGGGACATTTCTATTCAAAACAATGTCTTCACGAAAGTCTAGATTCATCAGCCTTTCCCTGCCTAATGCCGTGACATGTTGAAGGAAATCAGGTGCTTTCATGCCAAATGAAAATAAAATTTATGTACTGTTATGACCATACCCTTTGCCCGCTGTTTCTCACTCTATTCATCATTGAAAGCTGCTCAATAAATTCGGTGCAAACTACATGTGGGGGTGTCATGCAGTCATGACTCAGAATCAGCCACAAATAACCACTCATCAATGTCTTGCCAGGGGGTCAAGGACTTCAGCGGTGTTTGTTTCCTAATTGTTCAATGGTATCAGGGAGTCCTTCCTCTCTCTAGCTCCATATTTGATACACTAGTGCCAAAGCTGGGACACTGGAAACCCAACTGAAGGCAAGGTCATCACCATTGCCTGAAGAATCAAAGCTGTCAGAGGGGTAAATAATGTCCTTTTAGAGATCTAGACAGTTTTCAGATCAACCTTCTGGAAAGACTTATCTACAATGGTATTAGTTATCTAGTACTTCATAACAAATTATCCTGAAATGCAATGACTTAAAGCATCAAGGATCTGTTACTTCTTTGAGTTTCCAGATCACTGAGGTAAGAACAACTAGGTTGGGAGGCTCTAGATTACTATTAAGCTGCATGGCATATAAGGTAAGACCTAGAGCAGTTTGACCTCCATAAGAAGCAAGCAAACAAAATGCTCTTTTGCAGTCACTGTTAAAGTGGCAGTCACCAAAATGATGTTTTGTTCCCAGTGCTCTGAAGGAAACAAGAATTGTAAAAAGTTCCCAAAAGGTTCTTCAAAGATCTGAGACAGACATACAATGCTGGATTTACAACCATCAGAATGGATGATGAACAAACACTGGGAGAGTCAGATGATCAACAAAGTGGTTCAGGTTTATTGGGAGAGCGGTGTCATCCACATTGAGTAAGTGCGTGGAAAGTGTGTGGCACAACTGTCCACATGGGAATTCACCCCCAGAAAGGTGGTTTTCACAGGCTGAAACTGTAAAAAAAAATCACAGAAAGACCCTGGAATAGAAAGTCAAACCTCAGCAGATAGGAAGAAACACTTGATGCAGGAACAAAGTAAGCTGTCATCCAAGGGTTATGAAAAACTAATTAGATGAAAAAAAAAACTAAATATCTTTTTTCCACTTATTTTAACAGAAACCTTTAAAGGTGAAGCAAGTGAGTTGGAAATGATGACTGGCAATATGTCTTGCTGTTTGGGGGTTCTGAGTGATTGGAATTTGAAAACAAGCATAATAATATTGCTTTGGTTTCTGTTCACAAAATCCTTTGGCATTCATCATCAACATGACTGATTTATCTGTTCAATAAACACAGAGTGAATATCTATTTCATGCCACACATTCTGGCAGCCATCAGGACCAAGTGACAAAGGAAGTGGCCCCTGGGGATTTAGGTGCTTGGGAACCGATACTACCAGGTGTGGAAAAAACAATGCAACCCACTGTAACTGTGTGCAGGTAAACAATGGAGTAATGTAGTATCTGAAATTGAATGCTGCTTACAAGATGTTTGAGGTAGAATTCCTTTTGAGCCACGTTAGAAACAAAAATAGCTATTATATACACAGCATATTATAAATAAGAAATACACCCAAAATACACATCTTCTGTTAGCCCTTGGAGAAAGCACGTGTGCTTAGACATGTGTGTGTAGACCTCCACCTAGTCAACCTTCTGTCCATCTTCAGGGACCAGCATCACAGCTGAAGCACACACAGCCCCAGGCATAAGAAATCAAATGGTACCCTACCAAAAAGCATCAGAGAATGTAAGGTTTCTGAGCAGAGTGCCACACACAGCAAATCACTGACAAATAAAATCCCTTTAGCCCAGAGACATGACCCCTCAATCAATGAGGAATCGTATGGACTTCAGCTGCTCCTACAGAACTGAAATTTGAATCTTCATGTGGGGACAGGTAATAAAACACCAGCAAAGTTAGTAGAATACAAAGACGATGTTTTAGGTTGTTGCCAAAGGAAGACACATTATTTGATAAGATTACACAAATTCAAATATTTGAATTGCTTATTTTTCTATTGAAATTAAGAAAATTGAGAAGTTGATGGGCATAGTGGTGCACACCTTTTATCCTAGCACTTGGGAGACAGAGGCAGCCAGATCTCTACGAGTTTGAGACCAGTCAGATCTACATAGTGAATTCCAGGACAACCAGGGCTGTATAAAGAGACCCTGTCTCAAAATAACCAAGCAAGCAAGCAAAAAAAAAAAATAGGAAAAATAAATGAGAAGCTGGAAACAAGGAAATTTCTCTTCTCATCATTTTTATAGCAGTGACTTGATGAAATAAACCAATGAGCCATTACTGCACTGATCTCATGGCTATTGAGAATAAAGAAAAGCAATCGTCCCTGTGCTCCTAGGAAAAACATAGGAGTTTATAGCTTTGCCAACAAATAATGATCAGAAACTTATTTTAATCCTGTCTCATCAATCCATTTCCATCCAGGAACCATGGTAACAAAGGGATGCTAAGCTGATTTTAAAGTTCCCTGAGTCAATATGTTGACAGTTTGCTGCAGTGAATACAACTCTGAGAGCCAACCAATCAGAAAAACAGCTTGGCATTTGCAATCCTGGTGTAGGAGGGAGCACCCTCTCTCTCACACACACCCCACCTCTCCTCCCACTAACATTGTTTTACTAATGTTTTGGGGAATGTCATACAATGCATACAATGCACATGGATCACACTTGCTTCCCATTCTTCCCAGGTCCACCTTACGACCCTTGTGCCACCCCAAAAAGCAAAAAACAAACAAACAAACAAACAAAAAAACACCAAGTCCAATTTATGCTACTCATATACTCACTGGAACATGGTCAGACTTCCAATGGGCAGCCCCTTAAAAAAACCTGAGTCTTTCCCCACCCCACACCCCACACCCCACACCTGCCAGAAGCCATCAGTTGTGAAAAGCTGTACTTCAGCATCTTTATCACAAGTTTTAAGAGTTCTCTTCAATAGCTTCATGTCTGGACTGGTTCTTTTTGGGTAGGGGAGTGGAGGTTGGCCCAGAAGCCTTCAATGGCTCTCATTCTCCAATATGAGCATTATTCTAAGGCTACAGTTAAACACCACCACCCCTTCGGCCCAACAGTGTCATCAAAACTGGACATGCTCCCTAGGCTGCAGAAGCTTTCTTTTGCCTCCATTCCTCACACAACCCAAAATGTGTCAAGTCCTTTTTACACACTCTTTTGTGCCCTTAGGCCTCCTCCTCTAGCACTGTTGTCCCATGCTGAAATAGGCAATTTGGCTCTGTGTTCAGCCAGAGTGTGTGGACCGATTGCTTCTCCACTGAGATGCACATGAAGTTGGGAGATGGAAGTTCAATTTCATTGACTTTGTGAAAATTCATTACGTTAACTATTTTACTCGGGACACATTCTTCCTGAAAGATACATGCAAGTCCTACGAATTATCTATCTGCATTTTGTGCACTTAATATTCTGAAGTTTATCATCTTTTTTATGGGAAGCCTCCAACTGGCCTTTCTCTTCTCTTCAGTCTTGTTTGTGATGTGAACATTCGTCCAGTTCCCCCAGCTGCCAAGCTTGATTTTAGCTTTTCCCCTTCTTTCTCTCTTCCCTTTCCAGGCTTAAAAAATCTATGGAACATTCTGCCTTCTCTTCACACTTACGGTTCTATTCTAACCCCTTTTGTCAGGTCAGCGGAAGCCTTCTATTGTAGGTAGATACATTCCATCTCTAGTACATTCCCCCATGAGCCCACTGGAGAGATAAGAAAGTAGAACTGAGGTCTGGTGTATTATGTTTGCTTGACACCAGACTTGCCTACTTGACGACCACACATCGGTTGCTCCCTGTGCTTTACACCTCATTCATCAGTGAAGGATAGAATCTAGTCCTTTGCATCCACTATTGGAGGTTTCCATCTCTGTGGGGAATAGCTGAAGGCCAAACATGGAGTGTTTTCCCTCTGAGTTCAACTGGCCAAAACCAAGGTAATACACAATAAGATTTGGGTAAGTGTAGTTTTAAGATTCTGTTTGTATGTGGTTTGATGTCTACACATAGAGTTCAATGCAGTCATAGATTTATGGAATTTGCTCACTGATAATTCTTCCCGCTGTTAATCCCCTGGACCACAAGCCCTCTGCACTGAAAGCCTGGTGCATTTCTGTGAGCAGACATGAGCCTCTGGTTCCCTTTTCCTCTCTGCTGGGTTGGCACCGGGCTATTCTTACAAGAGAATGCCTAGGCATCCCACATTCCGCAATGGAGGTTTGCACGTGTTTCTGGGGGAATGTGCCTTGGACCTGGCTGTTTTCACTGACAGTTTAAAGAAACTACTCCTTCAATGGCAGCAGAGCGGCATGATTGCTTTGTTTGCCTTGGCAGTGCTCAGCCATGCTTTGGCAGCTAGCCTCTGACCTCCTAGTTTAGGAAGTAGAAATTTAAAGAAGCATTTATTGGACACTGGTTTTATGTCAGTTATCATCTTTTAAAGATATAACTATAACGACAAAGCATACATCCCTCCTTCAGAAAGTTGCATCCATGAAAGTCTGATGTGAGTGAGGATACTAAAGACAGAAAGGAGAACTGCTGTGCACATGGGCATGCAGAATGTTCTCTGTTACCTCAGGACACCGAGGAGGGCTTTCTGCCTTGGAGCTGTGTGTGTACCTCCATATGTGTGTGTGTGTCATGCAGTCACTTACACATTGCCCCAAGAACACACTCAGAGCAGAATCCTGGAGCCCTAAAAAACTGCTATATATTAACTACAGTTCTCACTTCAAAAAAGAACATGACTAAAGCAACTTTAGGGAGATGTTGATTTTGGCACTGGCTTGAGAGAGTCTAGTCCATGAGGGCAAGGAAGGAATGTTGGAGCTGATGGATGCAGTCTGAGATTGGCCAGGACTCTTCACGTCTTGAAGGACCAAGACACCCAAGCATCCTGTAATCTTTAAGATCTGGCTCAACTGTAGCCTTATATCTGCCAGCTAGGCTCAATGTCCAGAAGGTTTCATAGCCTTCCAAAGCTGCACTACCAGCTGAAGACCAAATGTTCAAACACGTGGATCTATGGAGACTTCAGACTCAAACCACAATGCTTTGCTGGGAGTAATAATTAAAGAGAAGGAGGCCATCAATTTTAGAGAGAAAGGAGGGGATATGGTAGAGTTGCAGGGAGGAAGGGAAAGGCAGAAGTGAGGCAACTATGTTTTAATTTTAAAATTCTAATTATAAAATGTTAAAGTAAGTTTCATTTATTTTAAATTTTTCTTCATGGGCCTTTCAAATGCACAGATTCATTGTTTGCTTTGTTCTGCAAGTCCCATACCTACAATGTACAATACTACTGTATTTTTAAAAAGTTAAATTATTCCTCAATGATTTTACACATGCATGCATATAACGCATTCTGGTCAAACACATTCCTCCACATTATCACCCCCACCAACCCCATTCTGCCCACTAACTCCAAATCCCACTTTCACATCCTTTTGTCTATTTATTTTTTGTTTGTTCATTTTTGTGAGCCATTGGGTTTAACCAGGACCTCCTACCAGGGCATAGATGTGGAAATGTCCACTGAAGTATTACTGACTGACAGTGGCAACATCACTGAATTCAGTGTTTCCTCCTCCCCAGTGAGATCTTAATTGCCATTAGCTACCTTAAGTGGCATGTGACCTCATGAGCCTCTCCTCCCTCTATGTTGAGGGCTTGTTTGTAAGTTCAGGCTTCTGCAGACAATCATAGCTGCTGTGAGCTCATGAATGCCATAGCTATGCCATGGCTATGTGGCAGCACTCCATGGCTCTCCTCACCAAGGCTTGGAGGGGTTGATGTAGGTATCTCATTTATGCTTAGGCACCCATAATCATTGCTCTGAGACCTTGACCAGCTACACAGTCTCTGCGTTAACCACCATTTATTGCAAACAGAAGGTTTTATGGTCAAGGCTGAGGTGAGGCCACCACTAGTCTATGGCTATAAACATAAATATTCAGAAGGCGCTTTGACATATGCATTTGATAAAACAGAAGTAGTAGGTTTGCCTCTAGCACCTATGACCCCAGTACTGAGTCTTTGATAAGGTTTGTAGTAGCAGGCATTATCTCCTTCCTGTGGAATAAGCCTCGGATACAATTAAAAATCAATTGGCTACCCCCATAACAACTGTGCCACTATTGCATGGGTAGGCACATCTTGCCTGAAGGCTTGATGCAAGATTTAAGAGTGGGAAAGATCAATTACCTTTCTCCTCCAGCTGCCTGCAGAACAACTTGTGGCACTGTGAAAACTACCTATCAGGGAGGAAGCTTCCAGCTCTGCTCCAGTACATTTTTCTTGTGTCTACATTGATGTCTCTTACTTCCAGGTGGGGAAAAGTTTGTGTAATAGGAGATGTCTGTCTACATAGAGAAGTGTCACAATCAGTCAACATTTTGAGGCCACAAAGACAGTCCCCACTGGTTGCATGCACTGAGAATGGGCCAGTAGCAACAAGGAGACTGAGAAAGTCACAAAGTAACACCGATATGTGTCACATTCTCTGGAGAAAGCAGTCCTTTGGAAGGCTTGTTGACAGTGCCACTGAGTCCATTTGACTACCATATGATCAGCTCTCCGAATCAGTGGAGGACTCGGATTTTTCCTGCTGAACTCTGATTATTAAACACTTGCTCTACATTTTGCAGTTTCAGTATCATAGCAGAGGAGCTGATGCCGGCTCGACGCCAGGCGCCCAGCAAAATGGGGATTAGTGAAACCTGTCTTGGTGTAGCCAAGGGCTCTCCAGCTGCTGCTTACAATTAGACTTGTCATCATTCTCTCAAGAAGCCCCTGTTGATGTTTAAATCCTAATTGGCAGGAGACACCTGTTTCCCACTGGGAAGGACTCAGTGTCTTGCAACAGCATAGGAGAGATGCTGAAGAAGCACACAGGACTCACGCCCCCTCCTCATCTCTCCCTCCTCTTTCTGTTTTTGACATATGTGTTTCTGCTTGCTTCCTTCCTTCCTTCCTTCCTTCCTTCCTTTCTTTCTTTCTTTCTTTCTTTCTTTCTTTCTTTCTTTCTTTCTTTTTTTTTTCTTCCTTTCTTTGTTCCTTCTCCCCAGTACAGAGTCTGGCTGCTCTTTGGAAACAAGTAAGCACTGGGCTCTGAATCTTGACTGGAGCAACAACTTTCCACTTGCCCCTCCCTGGGGCCTCCTCTACATCTTGCAGCAATCCTCTCTTGGCATCAGTAATCTTCCCTGGCTAATTTGTTTGCCAGCGACCTGGATGTCATTCATTCTGGTATTTGAGTATTCATTAATTGCCTGTAAGCTGCTTGAATGTGTATAGTTTACTTCCTCCTGGGGAGAACACTAAGTGTATTTTTAGTTCCTGTCTTCACAGAGTTTGCATTCTCCACACAGGGAGACATCAGAACTATATTCAATAACACATGTGAAACATCCTTGTTTGAAACAATGTCTGTATAGAAGAAGAAAACTGGTGAAAGGTTCTTCACAGTTATTTAAAAATTTGAGCATTTTGGCTTTCCTTAACCCTTAAAAACAGTGGTTCTCACCCTTTCTAATGCTGCAATCCTTTAATACAGTTGTTGTGGTGACCCCAACCATAAAATTATTTTCATTGCTAGTCATAACTGTAATTTTGCTACTGTGAATCATAATGTAAATAGCCAATATTCAGAATATCTGATATGTCACACACACACACACACACACACACACACACACACACACACACACACAGGGTTCATGAACCACAGGCTAAGAACAACTGATACAAAGCTTCAGACCTGCATGCCAGATTTTGAATTCGCAGCTTATGTTGTCATCTACAGAGTTCACACATGACAAGCATACAGCAGAGTAACAAGAAGAACTCTCATGGCATTTTAAGTAAGTTTATTGTATGTTGACCCACACTCAGAGAAATCCAAGGCAAGTTACAATTTTCACTGAGAAATTCAGGAATGTTTGAAGGATTTGCCTGGACTCTTCCCTTAGTACTATTGGGTGTTGGAGAATCCATCACCATTATTCATTACACACTTATAACTGAGGCAACTATGTAGCGTAGTAAGACTAAAATAGCCACATATGCCCGGGAAGGCTATGAATCAGCACATACCATGGAGCAACAGATTCTCAATTCTCATGTTCAGCCAACTAGCATTTCGGATGTCAGATTCTACTTTAGCCCGCTGGCTTACTCCAGGCTTCAGCTTGCTTGGTGAGAATGTTGTCTTAACAGAATCTTGCCAGTTGCCAGAAAGCTTCCCAGTCAACCTTGCCACACCCTTGTGGGCTTGAGTGAAATCAGATAATCAGGCAACACTTACCCTAATTCCCACACCTGCTGAATACCAGTGTCTTGCCACTCAAATGCAATCCGGTAAATCCTGATACCATTCTCTGCCATTGCACTTACTGTTTGTATGTTTTATGAGATTTTGTGGTGAGTTTACTGACAGTGGCCACAGCTATAAAGAAATTCCAAGACCAGTTCTGCCTTCTTGATGAGTCACTATCCCCAGGGGATTGGTTACAGTACGTCTTCTCCCAGGATACCAGAACCCAAAGACACTATGGTCCTCCCACAAATGGTAGAGCATTGTCATATAACTTTCACGATCCCATCTGAGAACTTTAAAATCACCTGTAGATTACTGTTAATGCCTAACACAATACACATGCCATGTCAGCATTATCACACAAGATTATTTAGGGAATAATGGCAAGAAAAAAAGATCTGTCCATGTTGAGGACAAATGTAATTTATTTTGAGTGCACTGTTTTCCATGTGCAATTAGTTGAATCTGTGGACTCAAAAGACCTATGGATAAGGAAGGAAAAAGAACTTTGGTCTTAACATCGGTGAGATATATTCAGTCCCTGCCTTTGTGTATCGGTTACATATACACATTACTCTTCATCTTAACCACTGACAGTGCCTTTGATTTCCAGACTTCTATCAAAGATGAGGCCTCAACCTCCATGGTTCAGAGAGCTAAGTCATAACCATATCAGGAAGGAAACGTACTAAAGCCCATTTGGGACATCTGGAAAAAAGACTGAGGCTTTGTAGCTTCCCCCTGTTTATGGGGTAAGCAACACTGAGTGGCACAGAGAGCTAAGAGGATACTTGGTGATTCATTCAGGAAGAAATAGCTTGCACCTGTGGGAGCACAAGGAGGCGCCACTTGGCATTCTTGGGGTGCTGCATCAGCCGGAAAGCAGGCCCTGTCCCCAAGTGAACTAACAGCTTCTGGCTCTTGAATGGCACTGGGCCTCTCACTTTGGATTTTGCTTTTGGAGTGAAAGCAAACCTGTGATTGTCATGGGAGCCAGAAGAAGGTGTGTGTATAACAGCACTCAGGCTTGGCAATAGGAAGCCCCTGTGTGGGTTGCAATCTGATAAGCACATGTTCATACAGAGTGCCCCTCGGCCAGGCTGCTTTATCTTCAGTAATCCCAATCTATGTCCCAGAATAACGTTATTTGGCCATGGATCAAACTCCTTGTATTTTTGGCTTGGGGGATAATGAAACATGATCTCAAGACAAGAAGGGATCAGGCACAGACAGCAGCTCCCGTGGCCCTCAGCAGCGCAACGCTAAAGCCAATGTCACATCAGGAGAATATATTTAACAGCTGGGTAGAGAAGATGAATGCTGTGTTCCAGCTGTGGAATACTGCCCTGGCAGTTTATGATCTCGGACAGGAACAAATTGGTGTGATAGATAAAGAAGCCCAGAAAGCAAAGCTTCAGTGACTGTCTGTCACTGGCAGCCATCCTGGCCTATTATGCATGTCACTCAGAAGACCATTTATCAGGAAAAGCCCTTTAGGGGACAGTAAGAAAAGAAACAATACTTGGTGCTTAAAGAGTATGCTGAGAAGCGGGGGAGGGGTTGACAGGAGCTCAGGAAGGTCTTGCTGATGCTCCTCTGAGCAAACGCAGGATGGAACCATGATCTTGCTGACCTGGAGAAGGTCATGGAGAGGGGAGCCTACAGAACTGTTCCAGACAGACCAGGAATGTACCCTGTGGCCTCTGGTGAGCAGAAAGTGGCAAAGGCCAGCTGGGTGTGGTAGTATCTACCTGTGATCCCAGCACTGGGGAGGTGAATGCCATGAATGGCTATGAGATCAAGGCTGGTCAAGACTTCAGTGCAAGGCCACAGTTTAAATAAAAAAGCAGAAAGCAACACAAAAGGAAGTGATAGGCTCTAGATTCTCTACTTGGGTGGGAAATGGTCTGCTGTATAGAAAGTCTGAATCTCCTATTGGGAATCCACACACATGTCCATGCCACATAATCATTTAAGAACATAAAAGGTCCTTCCCAAGTCCTTCCTTTTGGCTGTATGTAAGGCTGGTTACACTGCAAGGAACTTTTTCCAAATATAAACCATCCTATGATCAGTATTCATAACAAAGACATATGTATAAATTACACAGGAAACCTAGAAGGTAAACTTGTACAGATTGGCTGGAGGTTGGGGTTTGATGAAGATTCTTCTGACTTTCTCACAGTAAGAAAGGTATTAAATGCCTTCCAAAGTTTATATGTGATATAAATATATATATATACATATATATATATATGATTTTTAAATTAAATTTTAAGTCTGCCTCTTCAGCGAATTCTTTAGAAAGAAAGGTAATAATACAATTTAGTTTTCACTAAGTGGCCAGTAACTCAGATGTTTCTTCAGTCAATAATTGAATTTGCTCAAGGACAAATGAGACGGGGAGACAGACACAGTCGCATGCTGCCATCTGCTGTTGAGCCTCTGCATAATTTTAAAGTCTGGGTTTTAGTGGGGCTCTGTCACAGGGCCAAGAGATCAGTGGCTCTCAAATGTCAACCAGTACCAGAATCACATGGAAAGGCATGAAAGTTCAGAATGGTTGGCATTGCCTCCAGGGGTTCTGATTCCCATGCACTAGGGCAGCACTCCAGAATTTACATTTCTGACAGCTTACAAGGGATGTGCCTGTTGCTGGTCCAGCCACACATCTATTTATAAATGCACAGCATGCCTTGACTTCTAGGCTGACAAAATAGCTCAGTTTAGGTGGCTTCAGATGGATTTAGCTCTGCATTGCTTATTTTAACCGATGCTGGAACCCACATAGGAAGGAAAGCAATATAAAAGCCATGTACAAAGACAATCATCGGAGAGCCCTTCAGTTAAGAGTGTGGCTGCTTTGCTCTGCAGGAGGAACGTGGGATGGATTGGATGAGAGAAAGCTGTTTATGTAAAGAAATAGCTTGGTGTGGAATGTCAAGAGCCTGCCTGTTCTGAGAACTGCTTTCAAGCTGAATGGACAGTGCTAGTCTTTGAAGGGCTGGGCAGAATACCAATTCCCCTGCTTTTCTTTCACATGCCACATGTTAATCCATCTTTGAGACCCATTTACTCTGTAAAGCAGATGGCTGGAAGTGTGAGCGCTTGGTGGTATTAGGTCCCATCATTTTATCATCATCAGCGTTTTCAGTGAAACTGGAGTCATCATTGACTAAACAGCTTGCAGCACAATAGCTGGGCTTTGGATCTTTGGAGAAAGGGTGTGCTTCAGAGCACACGTGTGTGTGTGTGTGTGTGTGTGTTTGGCAAAAGTCATGAAGTTTTAAACTCACCATACTAACCTCTTTTAATGTGTAGTTTAGTGGCATCAAATGCATTCACAGCATTTTTCACCTTACAAAACAGAAGTTCTATATAGACTAAATAGCGCTTCTCTTGTCTCCATACCATGGCCCTTGACAACCACCCTTCTAAGTAATGTTTCTATGATTTGAATAATTTAGCTACTCTATGTGAATGAAATAACACAGTATATGTTTTTTTATTCACTTAGTGTAAGATTCTTGAGGTTCACACAATGAGGTGATTTCCTTCTTTGTTAGAGAGTATATTATCCCATTGTGTATAAACACATTTTTGAATGGTTTTGTAAGTCTGTGTGTGTGTGTGTGTGTGTGTGTGTGTGTGTGTGTGTGTGTGTGTGTGTTTGTACATGATGTGCATGCTTGCATGGAGGCCAGGAACCTGTGGAGGCCAGAGGTAGACTTTGGATTACTTCCTCAGTTGCTCTCCACCTTATTTTGCTTCTAAAGGGGCTCACACTGGAGTTCAATGGTTCAGGTGGCTCAACAGCAAGTCCTGGAATCCTCTGTCCTTGCCTCTCCAGCAGTGTCTTTGCCTTTGGGTACAACTGCCTGACAATGTTTTGCTTGTGTCCTGGGGATTAGAACTCAGATCTTCATGCATGCAAAGAAAATAAATTAGTGACTGAGTCATATCTTCAGCCACTAACAACACATTTTTCTATTGATAGATACTAGGGTTACTTCCACTGACTCACTTCTCCTATAGCCACAATTAACAAGAGTGTGCAAACATTTTAGTGCCCTGCCTTGGATTTGTTTGACCATATATTCCAAAATGTGGTTGTTGATCATCATATGGTAGTTGTATTTGTAATTCTTTGTGGAACCACCCTGCTGGTTCCCATACACAACAGTTGTGCTATTCCACAGTCCATGGTGGTACAGCACAAACACTGCAGTTTCTCTGCGTCTGTGTATACATTTGTCAGTTTCTGGTTTATACTTGGGATGCTTTTGAACAGTAATTTTCTAATAGGATGTTAAGCAACTTTTCACTTACACCTGTGGCCATTTGTCTTCTTTGAGAACTAGCTTCTCAAATTCTTTATTCAC
This sequence comes from Cricetulus griseus, assembly GCF_003668045.3. Taxonomy (NCBI): domain Eukaryota; kingdom Metazoa; phylum Chordata; class Mammalia; order Rodentia; family Cricetidae; genus Cricetulus; species Cricetulus griseus. Next base: position 242,386,300 of record NC_048595.1, on the reverse strand, counting down.
ATTTAATTGGGTTACCTTTACTATTGATACCATTGAATTCTATTACAGATACTTTTCATCATTCTTGATAACTATCCTTTATCAGGAATAAAATATGTAAATAGTTTCTACAATTATGAAACGATGCTTTCATACACACTCATTTCTTTTTTAAACTTCTTTATTGAATATTTGGGGGTTTCACATCATGTACCCCAATTCACTTCCCTGTCCCCCCATATTCCCTTTTCATCCCTGTTGCCTCCCCCATGAAAGAAAACAAAACAAAGTCAGCAAGCAAACAAATGCAAGAACAAAAAAATCAATAAACCAAAACAGAACAAAACCAAAACACCCAAAACAGAAAAATCTCTGCCTCTTCTCTCCTGCCTCTCCATCACCTCTTCATCTATCCTGATGGCACTGGAGGCTTCAGTGTGTCCCATCAGCTTGACTGGCAAATGTTTACTGCAATGAGTCATTGGTCTAGTTCAAGGCCTCTGGTTTAGTACACCATCCTCACTGGATCTTCACTGGAACTCTTCTGGGGTATCCTGTGTCTGGAGATCTTGAGGGTATCATTCCACAGAATTGGTCCCTTCATGAGCTCTAATAGGTCCCAGATGGGGTAGGTGCTAGGGTGGGTCAACCCAAGGCCCAGTTGTGGGCCTGAGCGTTAGCCAGACACACCTCCTCATTTCTTTGGATACACAGTTTTAAGTTTTTGAAATTTCATTTTGCTTTTATACACATACATATATGCACCTGCATTCATACATCTGCAAACACATAACACATATGCATGTATACACACAACACACACATGTACCTGAACACAAGTATGTACACACACATGTGCTCCTGAATGTATCTATGCACACACACACCAGAAGACGACAGATAATATATTTGATTGGATTTTTCATAGATAGCAATTATTACTTGTTCCCAGGCAGAAACATGTACTAGGGTCTGTGTATTTTAGGGCAGCTTATTTTTTCAAGTAAGCAAAGGAAAATATCTTCTCAAAAACATAAAATAGAATTTATTTTCACTTTACTTACCAAATAACCCACCGGCAGCAATTGATTAGCCTTCTCAGTGCTATGTTTTCTGTGAAATCAATTGTACTTCAGGCTATGAACAAACTTTAAAAGTATGGGTTTTTGATTCATGGAGCCCTCTTCTGAATTCCGTTTTGCTTACTACCTAATAATATAAAGAACTTTTTGGGTTTGTTTCTTATTTTTCATTTATTCAAGCCCCTGACAGTCCATGTCAAACAGGAGCTTACAGTCACCTGACTAGCTTAGGGGGGTGTGACCTCAGTTTATCTAGGATCCATTTATTAAAATCTGTTTCTATTGTTCCTTAATTCACCCTTCAGTAAATTGCATTTTGAAACACATCTGACTTTAAGTGCTAAGAACACATGAAGAGTAAGTCTCTCTTCTCACAGAGATCTAAGACCAGTCTGAACTGTTGTGGAATATTAGTTTAATATGTGTTGCATTCATTTAAGCTGTGGAATATTTATTTAATGATGCAAAGATGTGTTGTATTCTTTTATGTTGAATTTGTGTAACTCTGTAAAGCTGTGTTACTTTGCCTATCCAAAACACCTGATTGGTCTAATAAAGACCTGGAACAGCCAATAGCTAAGCAGGAAAGAGAAATAGGTGGGGGTGATGGACAGAGAGAATAATCAGGAGGAGAAATCTAGGCTCATGAGAAGAGCAATGAAGGATGGAGAAAAGGAGATGGAAAGGAGGATCCACAACTCAAACAGACAGACAACCACAGAGTAAGGAAAGAAAAATATATAAAATAAAGGAAGGTAAAAAGCCCAGGGACAAAACATAGTTAAAGAGAAACGGGATAATTTAAGTTAGAAAAGCTGTGTAGAAACAAGCCAAGCTAAGACTGGACATTCATAAGAATAAGTCTCCATGTATTTATTTGGGAGCTGGGTGGTGGGCCCCCAAAGGAAAAATAAAACTACAGGGAACACACAAGATGAACATAGCTAACAAAGCTCTCTCAAGGAAATGCCACAGTGGAAGTACAAACAGAGGTGTTTCTGAAAATATGGAGATGTTCCTAACCCTTTCTCATCTCAGAGTCATTAAAACAATACCACAGTTCTTGGTGGTACACAATTGCTTATCTATCTATAGGATACAAAGAGGAAGAGGGCATCACATGGAGAGACCAGCTTTGTTTTCATAATACAACCTCATCCTTCATCCCAGAGCTCTGGGATCTTGGAGCTTTCAGCCGATTGCATCTGAAGACCTGATTGTTGTTTGCAGCATGTCAGTTGCCATACTGTGGCATGCTGCACAGAAGAAACAGCAAAGGGACTAACAGAAAATGGCATGTGGACTGCTGGCTCTGGCTTCCTTCTAGAAATGCATTCATTAAGATATTTCTGTGCAAGCCCTGTTTCAAATTTGGACCTCCCCACTCCCTCCCTTTATTAATTTTTTAAACTGCAGGTTTTATTAATGAAGTGCTAGATTCTCCATCAATTTTAGCTTTTAAAACTCTAACTCCTTCTAGGACTATTCACCCCAACCACACCATAGTGCTAAGCCCAGACCCCAGGTGTCACAAGGCACTCATGGCTTGGGGCAACACTGGGGAAATGCTCTCTGTGTCAGAGAGCTGATCTGTGTGCATGGAGTGTGCCTGTGGTATTATGATACATTTCCCCAATGTGTCTACCCATATCTGCGACATTTTCCCTTTCCTACTGCAAGTATCCAGTACCCATCTCATGCTTATTGGCTGCTTGATTGATGCACATAATAATTCTCCCCAACGACAGCTTCTGATATGATCCCCATATAAATGAATACCACAAGCTCCGAGGGATTTAATGCTGCCAGGTGAGATTAGCCAATCTGTAAGTCACTGAACAAATGGAAACACAAATGTTTAAAGCACTAGTGGGTTGACTCCTAATGCTAAGAGCTACCCTTTAACCAGCAGTGTGCAGTACACATGACACTGAAGGGCATGTTTGCCATTGGACGTGACTGTAGATACACATGCAGACCATACTTCTGGAAGGGACACTACATGGGAATAGCTCAGAGAATAATTCTCAAATACATCCAAGACGACTTGGAGAATGTTCAGAACCTGGGAGAATTTAGATGTCTCTGGAATTGCCTAAGACAGAAACACATTCTGTTTACCACTAGCTTGCTGTTCGTGGAAAATGAATTCAGAAATTCCTCAGCAAAACAGAGAAGGTTCCAGGACAGGTAACAAAAGTTAAATGCCCCTCCCCATTTCCTTTAGCGTTTAATACAATCCCTGACACATCACATAAATGCAAGAAATATTTTTTGATTAGTAGCCACTGCTCTAATAAAAGGTAAAACCTTGGCTCAAGATTGAAAAAAAAAAAAAAAAAACAAACAAAAAAAAAACGGATGCAAATAATGTCACCCAAACCTAAGACGTGTGACAATAAAGACGTATTTTACTTGGGTTCACGGGAAGACCTCGCACTGCTTCCTAGAAGCAAACCGATCAATGAGAAAATTGATTAAGCCGATGACTTCATTATTCCTTCACCTTTCCTTGCCCATCATGAATACTCAGGCAATACTTCAGAAGAACACAAGAGGGCGAGGGCGTTCTGTCTTAACGGTTCTTAAAATAACCTCAGAAAAGGTATGCCTTGTGGAACAACCGCCACGTGCTTTATTATAGGTCTATGGGAGGTCTTATTTCGGAGAATCTATGCAAACCGTGCGAGCACTGAGTTATTCCAAATCTAAACCAAGTAGCAAATAGAAATCAGAGTGTCCAGTAGAAGAAACGATTTAACCTTCAGAAATGGCTGTTTGCTTTTTACCGTGGCAACTTCCCTGCTACGAACAGAGCTGTTTATTGCCTTCATCTGTCACATAAGCAAGATGTTGCTTCCAAGATCTAGAACAAACAATATTTCTCAAGAAAGCATTACAGACATTTTCTGTTTCCTTATTAAAAGAAGTGTGTCAACTTGTGTGTGCATATAAATGTGGATTGTGTGCGCGCGCGCACTTGCGCGCCCACACGTGTGCTCGTGCAAATTAGGACTGCCTCCAAAATCTGTGAGCATTTCTCAGATGTTCACATTATGAATAATGTTATCATTTGTCCACCCGTGTATAATTGTTTCACTGAGGTGTGAGGGAGCCTAGAAGCTTTGTTCCGGAGAGCTGCCCCCGCAGAGTACATCATGCTTGATCATGGGGTGGGGCGTGTGCCACCAGGGAAGGTTTTCTCTAGATCAGCTTCCACTGAAGTTCAATTCTCCCTTGAGCCAAGCTTGGATGCGCTTACATCCAGTAGCATAGAATTAAATAGGATTCACGATAAGTGAAACTCAAAGAGCAACAGAAGTGAGCAAGTAAGCCTTACCAAACAGCTCCGGGCTTGGGGACTTGAATCAGTGCTAGAAGGTTTCACCAGTTTCACAAGGGCCTGGGTTGAACCCCAGATACTGAGACAGTGAAAACATGCGATATATAAGACTTTAGTGAAAGTCTAACTTTCTCTGATACCCCAGCACTGATAAAGAAAGCTGGATCTCTGTATTACTGACTTTATTTTTATTCTAATCTTCCTGAAACCTTATCAGAAAAATAATGGACCCTTGTGTCCATAAAACCACCCTGAAAGACAAGCTAAAATCAGTCATTCTGATTTTATATAACATGTTCTATAAAGCTAATGCAATATCCAGAAATTATTCTATGTATTGCAAAACACAATTGACTCAAAACATACAAGTGGTTAGGGGGATTTTGTAGAGACTTCTCAAGTCTCAAAAGATTTAAAGTAATATTAGAACATTTGAAAATTTTGGAAAATAATTTATTGAATTGAAATGCTTGTTACTGGTTGTCACTAGCATTAGCAAAATTTGGAGAATCAAATACGTCAAATCTGTAGGAAAAAAAAAACCCTGTGATTTGAAAATAACACAATCATAAATCCTATAGACAAAGCCATAAATGTTATACTCAGGAAATCTCACACCAATATATAATACCCTGCAAGCTAAGTTAATCAGAATTACTACTTCAGAAGATAACTGCGTTTAGGATGGTATGGTAGAAACTAGATTTTAATTTTCAGAGGACTAGAGGGTTGCTTAACTTCTATTAAAGTACACTTTTCTTGATTATCATCCAACTTTCCTGAATTTCATTTTCCTCATCTGAACCAACAATTTTTAAGAAGGGCAAAGATTATTAGGTAATAGATATTACAATGTATTCACCCTCATTACCAAAACAGTGTAAGTATAACACATAAGGAAACTGAAATTACTTAGACACCAATGAACTATCTAATTTTAATGAGGACATCATGAAACTAGAATGATTGTGTACTGGTCATTTTGAAAAATATTGGAATCATTTTTCAAACAGTTTACAGAGGAATTTAATAGATTATACTTCATTCATCAAAGATTAAAATTTTAAAAAAGGAATTAGCATCTCCAGTTAAAGAATTCCTGGGCTAGAATTACAAAGGCTAGCCGGTAGTGACAAACCACCTGGCCCTCTCACTGCTTGCACTCAGACACTATTTTTAATTGAAAACAAACAGATACATATGTGTACGTGCATGACTATATATGTGCACTTCCTGAACACCAAAATGAAAGGCAACAATAAAACTTTAATTCAATATTCTACAAAACTACATAAAGCAACTGTTTTTTTTTTTTTTTTTAAAAAAGTGTGTGAAACAGTTTTGGGGGAAATAAAAAGAAATAGGTAGTGTGTCATGCCCTCAAGAAGGCTATGTATAGGGAATGAAAGAATAAAATTGACTTAGTATTTTATGTCATGATTTCCATTATTTTTCACAGAGTTCATATAATAATTTGAAATCTTTAATAAGTGGGAAAATATCTTTTTCCTAACAAGTTGTGTAAGGTTTTCTGGGCCTTCCCCACACAATTCTGAAAAACCCTGCATAGTTAATTCAAAATATGCAAACAGTTGGAGAAATTCCAATTTGGAAATAAAGACCTCTTGAGTCTCAAAATAATTTAAAATAGTTGTTTCCCAAATTAGGTTTCATAAACATTCTGAATGACTTTTTAAACTGAAATTTAATTATTTGGGGACATTTTTTAGCATTAAATCTCTTTTGCTATTCACTAAGCACATTACACATTCTTTTGGTTTCATATTTTCCTATTGTATCTCTAATTCATATTACCAATATCTGGAGTCTCGGGGTTGGAAATGTCAAGAAAACAGATGTAGGACTACATTGGAACTGGTAAAAATGGCTTGTAAATAAAAGGCGTTGTTACTCTCCTCAATGGTTCTTGGAATCATCTCTTTTCCCCTTATTTATACTAGGATTAGTTTAATAAGATATTTCACTTGGAGGAAAAAAATTCTTCCGTTTCTTCTCTCTGTGAACCAAAAAGATTGACTTCCCTGAAGAATGTGAAGACACAGTTAGTTTATTGTGTTTAAAAGAGACTTAGGGAGGAGCTGATAAAGCGGCCTTACATCATGAGAACAGTGTTGAAATCCAGAATGATCCACCCCGGCTACACAAAGAGACAGACAGTTCTCCGGCCCGACAGAGTATCTGCCATTAGAAGGAAGGAGTGAGCAAGGTGGGGGCCACAGCGGCCCCGACATTCTGGGTTTGAGAAAGGAAAATGGATTTCGGTTCAGAGCCGATCCCAGTTCTGCTTTCTGTCTTTTCTACCTCGTGTACTTGTTTTGCTCCTATGAGAACAGCAATAGAGAGTCCCCTTTCATAACAAACAGCAATAAACCTTGGTCCAGGTTACCAAGGAAATGAGAGCTGCGATGCTGTGTCCTACTTGGCTGTGGAGTCTGGGAAAGAGCCCACAGGGCTGACTGGAGACAGGAGCAGCCTGGGACTGTCTAGAGTTAGGACAGTCTCTCTTCTGCTTCAGCCCTGTGTGCTTATGGCAGTCAGGTCCAATGTGAGATGAAACATGCCAACTCTGTCTTTTCTCTCAGTGTCTCAGCCCATGTTTTATTATTTTTTCACATTAAAATACACAAAGCTAGCTTATATATTTATCAGTAAAAGGCACAGACCCCAAATTCAAGTATTATTCTCTTAACTGTTTAATTTCTTAAACTTGTTCTGTTTTCTGTAGTAAAAGAATTTAAGTTTGCACTTATTGTCCTGGAGTGTGACTTTCTCTAACTCGCCCCCTTTTAGTAAACAGTAGAAGGAAAAGTATTTGAAAGAGTGGGTAGTGTCAGTGAACAATGAAGGGTGCTTTCTGCATCTGAGATTGGTATTTATATTTCACTTTTTAAGTATGTTGACATTAAAACTGTTTCTTTCCTATATATGAGTGGACACCATCCAATTTAAATAAGAAAAATTTACTGTTAGAATTAAAGACTTCATTACATACCTGTACTTCATCAAACCTTTTCTTTTTCCAAAGATACTCACTCTCTCTCCCTCTGTGGTCTATCATTATCAACTCTTTTTATGCACTGTCGCTGATTAGAAACATTTGTACCCTTATGATTCACACAGTAAGGGGGAAAAAAAATCAAAGAACCGAGTGGTATTATCTAATTGGAAGGCAGAGAAAGAAGCCTAAGGATCAACATCAAGGCCTCTCTGGGTTACAGGGTTAAGTTCAAGCTTCATGGCACCTTAGTAAGTCCATTTAAAAAAAAAAAAAGCAAAACCAAAAACATTAAGTAATAAGAGGGCTGGACATGTAAGGTGTAGAGTATTTATTTGCCTAGCTTGTGTGAGGCCCTGAGTTTAGTCCTTCATTCGGGTGGGGTGGGGAGATAAGGAAAATCAATGAAATAAAAGTTTCTTCAAAAGATCGATAAAATTGGCAAACTTTTCCCAGTGTCACAAAGAAAAAGGACAATACTTTCCAAAAAATTAAGAATCAAATTCTGCAATACTCATGAATCACTGCCTTGTTCAGCCATCTTCAGACAAGCTTCCTCCTACAGCAGATGGGAACAAGTACAGAGATAGACAGTCAGACATTAAACAAAGAATGAGAGACCTTGAAACACTCAGCCCTAAATGGGATGTCTCCATCAAATCCCTCCCCTCAGAGCTCAGGGAACCTCACAGAAGAGGAGGCAGAGAGAGGCACTGGAAGACACCAAGAAAGCAAGGCCCTCTAAATCAACATAAACAAGAAAAAAAATAACAAACTCTCAGAGACTGTGGTAGCATGCATGGGACCTGCACATATTTGTTCTCTGCATATATATTATGACTTCCAATTTAGTGTTTTTATGATATTCCTGAATGTGGAAATGGTAGGTTTCTGATTCTTGTCTCTTCTCCTGGGGCTCTTCTCCTTCTGTTGGTTTGTCCTTTCCAACTTTGATAGGATAGTTTTTGGTTTATCTTATAAGAGAAAGAAAGAAAAAAAAGGATCAAATATGTTCTCCCTACAAAGCTTGCACATGAAGAGCATGGGCAGGGAAGGAAGGGCATGCATAGTGCTGTGAGCACAGATGCAACACTTTAGAAGGGAATGACTCTTTAGAACTTGAAAACAACACATAGATTACCTAAGTCAAATGGGTTCCATAACTTTTAAGTTCATTCAACTCATAATTTTAACTGTTAAAAAAGAAATCTTCCCATCTCTGTAATATTACCCAGGGATTCTACAAAACGTTGGGGAAAAACACCCCAGTTCCACACAGTCTTTGCCAAGTGAAGAAGAAACACACACTCACAAAAATTAAGATAGACAAATGATGAAGCACTTGGAAAGCACAAAACTCAGGCTAGTGTTTACTCAGCTACAGCAAAAAAAAAATGCCTCCCCTATGAGTCATTTCTTTTTATTATAGTTAAATATGAATTAGTTGGTGTTTTTTCATTCAGGAACTTTATTGCTTTATGTTAGTCATAATACTTTGCTATGTATTTTTAGATTCAGGGTAACTTGTAAAGTATTAACTCACAAGTGCTTACAAATTGGTAGCTTGGTGTGGATGGAGGGCTATCAGGCTGGAGGCTTCTGTAAAAACTCAAAGGATGAAGAACTTCTACTCCAGAAGGTGAGGTAAGTGTGATTCTCTCTATTTCCCCTCCAACATTAGAATAATGTTAATATTCTGGAAATGGAAGACAGATGAGCAACAGATTTTAGGGAGCCAGTGGGGAAGTATTGGGCATGCTTACAAAAGGACAGCCTGACAAACTCCCATGGTGACTGATTTTTTGTAATAGTTCTATCTATATCTTCATTTCTCCCTCATTTCTGAAGGACAGTTTGGCTGGATATAGAATAGTGGTTGGCAGGTGTATTTCTTCCATTTTCTGAACTTTAGCACATTATACATAGGTATATAGACCTCCTGCTTCATGGTCCCCAAAGACTCTAATGGAAGCTCTGCTCAGGATGTGCTGTGTCTGTGACATGTTCCTTCTGTCTTCCTATTTCCAGAGATCCTCTGTCTTTGTGTCGTGAAAGTTTGATTTCAAGGTGTCCACTTCATCCTCTTTTCTCTTACATTCCTTGAGGTTTGATAAACTTTGTGGGTTGTATTCATGCTTTTCATCAAAATTTGAAAACTCAACCATAACTCAGATAGATTCTCTAGCCACCCATTCTTTCTTCTCTGGGCCTCCTCCCGTAGGAACTGGATTCATGGGACACTCTTCCACTGGTCCCTGAGATTCTGTTCACTTTTCTTTAGTCGTTCATGTTTTCTGTTCCCTGGTCACAGTAATTTCCATTGAGTTATCCTCAATTCACCAATGTCTTTTCTATCTGCTCATACTTTTCCTTGAATCACTTTTTGGGGTAAAGACCCTTCTACAGTGACCATCGTAGGCTGACATAGTATTATCTTTCCTTCCCAAACCACTGTTAAGTCTTTAGTATCTTGATTTTGCAGTTTCATTATGTTTACACATATATAGGTAGTCAGGGGTCTGAAAAAAAGTTTCTTTATAGGAAAAATCATTCTAAGGAAAGAATAGAATTAAGCTGGATAATGAAGGCTGGTATTCATATTTGTTGACTCGCATTCTTTTCTCAACCCTAGACTTCTAAAAAAGGTCTTGAGCCAGAAGATCCAAAGAGTTTTTCAATCCTGGTCTTAACATCTCTTTAAGCCACAGGCTTCACCATCTAGGAATCTGTGTTTTTAAAGTATCAGGAACCATAATATAACAGATCCACATCTCTAGAATAAACTCTGCTTGTTCACTATGCATTATCCTTTTGGATATTTGAATATTATCGCACTTAGTTTATAGCATTTTGTACATTTAACTTTTTTATTATGTTTATAATTGTATTTAAGTGATCTCCTATTTCATGATGCCTAATATCATAATGAAAAAAATCTTTTCGACCTCTCTTCATTTTAAGATATTTGTGAGCCATAATCATCTCCAAAACATTGTTTTCTGCAATGCAAAGCAAGGGAAAGAAGTTTGCTGGAACCTGGTGAAGCCTAGAAATAGACCCAGATCCACCAACATCTAGAGGCATAGGTACAGAAGGCATCAGATGACAGCTTGGGTGGTGGGTATCACCTATCAGTCAGACATACAGAATGAGAAAATGAAAACATTGAGAGAGTTAAAATGAAAGATCAGAGCTTCAAAATATTAAATATAATCCTCATGTTGACACAAGGAAAATAGCTATAAAAATGAACAAAAGGAAATTAAAGGGAATTAATATATTTCAATAAAAATCAACTAAACAAATTAAGATAACAATGCAGGAAATAAGGAATAAAGGTCTGTACAGCAATAAAAAATAATACCAGAATAAATACCTCCATAGCAATAACTACTTAAAATGGATGAAACTTCGCAATAAGAAGAAAGTAACAGGTACAATGGATAAAACCATATAACTCTACAATGCTGTAAGAAATCACACTCTATATTCAAAGACACAAAAAGAATAAAAAATGTAAAGACAGGGAAAGACATGCATGTAAACAGGAACAGAGGAGAACATGGATAGCTGCACTGATATCAGATCATGGAGTCCTATCTAAAAAAATGGCTACAAGAGAAAGAAGGACATGAAGGACATTGTACAAGTTAATAAAGTATTCAACATAGCAAGGAGATAAAGCCTTAAACATCCACACACTAAATTATGGTGCACAAAGTCAGAAGGAAAAAGTATTGGACTTGAAAGGAGAAATGGACAGTTTGACAATAGTAGCCAGAGACCAAAATGCCCAACTCTCCATAACAAAGAACTATATATCAGCATGAAAAAAATAGTGAAGTTGAGCACACAATGAACCAAGCAGTTTAACAAACATATGTGAACACTGTTCAAAACAACTGCACACATGCACAAGGTTCATATGCAAGATTTTTTAGGATACAAAACATGGAGACTATAACTTATGACTCAATAAACATAAAAAACAGATAGCATGCAAAAAACATACCTTCTTTGATCACCAGGATAAAGTAAGAAATAAATAACTAAAAAAAAAAATGGAAAGTTCACGAAGCTGTGAAAATTAAATGACATGCTCTTAAACAACCAAGGGATCAACAACCTATCAAAGGAAAAGTAGAGAATCAAGATAAACAAAACAGCACAGAAGCTGTTACAGGACACAGTGTGCAGAGCACCAGCACAGAAACTTATGACTACAAAATTTACATTAACTCTAAGAAAGATATCAAAACAACAATCTCATTTTATGACTGGAGCTAGGATAAAAGAAAAAAATTAAACCCCAAACTAAACAAAGAAAACAAATAATAAAGAGAAGAGATAAATGAAAGAAAATGGAAACACAATAGAAAAAAATGCAATAAAAGCAAAACCTGGTTTCTTGGAAAGATTTTAAAAATTAGTAAAACATGGATGAAGAAAAATAGAAAGACTCAAAAGACTGACATCAGAAATGAAAATGAGGACATTACTATAATTTTACAGAATTATAAAAGGTTATTTTTTTTAAAAAAATCACTATGATATTTGTAGGCTGATGATTCAGATACCTTAGACTCATAGGAGTGTAAAATCTAGCAAGACTAAGTCATGAAGATTAGAATTTAGAGCTAGCAAGAAATGTGAATGAATAATCAAAGGCCTCCGATCATTGAAAGATCCACTGACACCCCTTGTGACTTCTACCAAACATTTAAAAATAAGATCACCTTTATTATCTCCAAACTCGTTGATAAGATGACTTCCTGGTTCATTCTGTGAGTCTAGTGTCACCCTGCAACCACTCCAGACAAAGCCAGAATAACATATGAATCAATATGAGTCAAGAGATTGGCATTTCAGTTGACTTTGATACACAAACCAACAAGATTCTGGGGAACTATGTTCAACAACCATTCCCATGGCTATGTTTTTTTTTTTTTTTTAAGTGTTATTGGGGATATAGAGAAACTACACCCCTGTGCACTGTTAGTAGGAATCTATAGTAGGAATCAATAGTAGAGCTGAGTAGAAAACAAGATGGAAATTTCTTCCAAAATTAAACACAGTATTAGCATATGACCACACTATTCCACACCTGTTTGTATGCCTAGAATTGAAGACAGTCTTGGGATTTTAGCATCCAAGTTTGTAACAGCATTATTATAATTAAACCATTAAAGCAATATATACATAAATATGCACACACTGAAATACATGCACATTCACACACCAACAGACACTCATGTATGTAATATGTACACTTATACACACAAACACACATGAACTCATGCATATAAACATAGGCATGCGCAAATAGATACGCACACATTTACATATTTACACACAAAATAACAACATACACATGAGTATACACACATACACACAGACAAAAACACATACATGCACACACATACATATGGGAATATATTTGCACACACACAGATACATTCATATGCAGACATACACATGGGTAGACACACACATACACACACAATGCACACACACATACAACAAAAAAATAAAGACAAACATATGCATACACTTAGATAAATATACACATATACTCATGCATATGCATGCATACACATACACACAAACATGTACACATAACGTGAGCACACACTCATATACATACACATGCATACACAAATATTCATTAACTTATATAAGCACATATGAAAATACACAGAAAATTACATAGAATACATTTAAAAGAACATGCATTCACACATACACAAAAATACAAACTCATACAATGCACACAGTTAGGTGTGATGCACATACATGCCTACAAATATACACATGTATAGAAACATGTATATATAAACACGAAATACTCATATAACACACATAACCACATTGTTTGTCTTAGTTATGGTGTCTATTGCTGTGATAAAACACCATAACCAAAAAGCAAGTTGGGGAAGAAAGAGTTTATGTGACCTACACTGCCACATTGCTGTTCACTACTGAAGGAAGCTAGGACAGGAACTCAAACAGAGTAGAATCCTGCAGGCAATATCTGATACAAAGATCATGGAGGGGAGCTGCTTACTGACTTGTTCCCCATGACTTGCTCAACCTGCTTTTCTATAGAACCCAGGACCAATCACCAGCCCAGCAATGACACCACCCACCATGGGCTGGGCTCTCCACATTAATCACTAATTAAGAAAATGCCTTATAACTGAATCTCATGGTGAGAACTCCTCAATTGAGTCTCCTTCCTCTCTGATGACTCTTGCTTGTGTCAAGTTGACACACAAAACCAGCCAATATAGTGTTATTCACACAAGGACACAAGTACACACACATAAAAAAGTATACAAGCATACATGCTCACATATATTCATACATGTACATGTGCACACACATATGAATGCATACATATGCTTACACACTCATGTACATACATACACTAGTATACACTAATAACACCCTGTTTGACATAAATATACTCTGACAATACACATGCACATACAATTATACATACACACATGCAGATACACAAGCACACACAAAAATCACATCACACTTGTGCAAACACAGACATACACTCACACATTACTCACATGCAAATAAATACATACACACCTATATAAACATCCAGGTATAGAGACATGCACTCACATACACAAAGATTATACACACAAACACATACCCAACAATTTCCCTTATATAGATAGAAACACAAACACACACATACCCATGTACAAATGCAGAGACGTATACATACATATGCATACATGCAGCCATACTAACATATATATGTACATTCACAAATACAAACATGCCCCCACATACACACATATTCACACACAAACACACATACACGTACACATTATATGTATATACAGACATACCGAAACCTATACATTTAAACACACCATGCATACTAGACCACACATACACCTACATATGTATGCCCACACAGAAATACATAAGCACAGGCATATTCCCACACAGATATACTCACATATCCATATACACATGTGCACACATGCATACAGAAGCACATACATATACAAATACATATTGACACACATAAATTCACACATACACAGTAGATGGATACATATTACACATATGCACACAATCACATATACACATGTACACAGATGAACATACATACACTGACATCTACATGTGGGTAAACACACATTGCACACAGGTATACATACACATATACACATGCACACACAAATACACACAAAAAGATGTGTATACATATACATACATGCATATTACTGCCCTTGTTTGGTTTCTATTGCTGTGATAAAGACAATTACCAAAAGCAACTCAAGGAGGAAAGGGTTATTTGCTTACATATCCCAGGTCATAATTCAATGAAGACAGCCAAGACAGGAATTCAGGGCAAGAACTGGAAGGCAGGAACAGGGAGGTAGGAACTAAAGCAGGAGCCAGAAGGGATGCTGCTTACTGGCCCCCTCCTATGACTTGCTCAGCCTGCTTTTTCATACAACCAGGACCAACTAACTACTCAGGGATGGCACAACACACAGTAGGCTAGGGCCTCACATATCAATCACTAATTGGAAAAAAGTTTCACAGGCTTGCCTGCCGGCCAATCTGATAGAAACATTTTTTTGATGCGCAAAACATTTATTTATTGACTGGTATTTCAGATTTTACCAAAAACCACTATCTTTTATTTTTAGGGAGAATCTATTTTAAATGACTGTAGAAGGACAGGTAAGTCTGTATTACTTTAATTGAATATGCAATATCATAAAAGTCTGTAAATCCAACTAAGCTGACCCTTCCATTCCTTTAGTTAATTAATTAATTTGACATCCCTCCCCTCTCCTCCCCTCCACCTTCCTCCAATCTTCCCCTCCTCTGTAATCACTCAAAAAGGGCAGGCCTCTCATAGCCTTCATCAAAGCATGCATATCAAGCTGCCATAAGACTAAGCTCCCCCTGTATTCAGGCTGGACGAGACAATCTAGCATGGTGAATAGGTTCCCAAGTGTCAGTCAAAGCACCAGAGACATCCCTGCACCCTTTGCCAGGAGTCCCACACTGACCAAGCTACACAACTGTCACATATATGCAGAGGGCCTAGGTCCATCCCAAGCAGGCTCCCTGGTTGTTGGTTCAGACCCTGTGAATTCCCATGAGTCAGGCTAGTGGTTTCTGTGGGTTTTCCTGAGATGTTTCTGACACACACACCCGCCCTCCCCCCCCCCCCGTTTCCTACAATCCCTTCTCCTTCTCCTCACCAGGACTCCTGAAACTCTAAAAGTCCAAAGAGTCTGGAGAGAAGGGAAGCATTTTCTTAACTGAAGTTCCCTCTTCATAGATGACCCACATTTGTGTCAAGTTGACATAGGAACTAATCAGGACGTTTTCAGACACAAATGGAGGGGCAGTCTGATAAGTGAAATATGGATGAACCTTGAGAACAAACATGATACCACTGTATTAGTAAAAATAAAAACACAAAGAAAGGGAAAAAAGTGGCCTTTGGGAGAAGCAGGGGAGTGGGGAAGAGAGAGCTCCTTTCATATTTAGAACCCATTTCACAAGATGAGAGGAGTTATAAAAAGTGCATGGTGATGCTGTTTTCACACATCCTGAAATCCATTGATGCCACAGAACTGTATAAAAACATTAAAGACAGTCAGTCTCATGTTGAAAATATAGATGGCAGGGCAGAGGCATCAGCTAAGAAAGATATAGGCTAGCTAGTTAGGATAAACTTCAAATGGACAAGACATCTTGGAACTCTCCACCTGAGGAGAGTCTGGAATTTATGTTTTTATAATTCTGAATATTTAGAACTAAACCTCAGGAGTCATTGAACAGGGGTTCTGTTCACATTTGCAGCAATACCAGCCCATAGTCTTGCCATTTACTGGATAATGGTGTATTTTCTTGCTCCTCAGATTGGCCATAGTTCTGGTCTGCATAAGACACAGCAAGTATGTTCTATAAATCTGGGAGCCTCTGTCTGGGAAAGCAAATAGCAGCTAAATCAGGGGCTCTTTGGAAGCAATATGTAAATGATTTCAGTGAAGGGTCAATGAGGTCGGTGCTAAATGGACTTCACTTCTAGTCATTGTGAAATGATCTGTGGGCTGAAGTCCAGCATGAGAAGAAATGAGTTGGTTTTAAAAAAGAAAAAAAAAACATGATAATCTAAACAAGTTAATAGCCAAAACACAAGCAAAGTTAGCTGTTTTTGTTGCACAAGAGGTTTTGCTGGAGATTTTTGTTTTGTTTTTTAATTCCTGTCCACATAATAAACACTGGTGTTTATTTTAAATGGTATGGAGTGAGGGTGAGTGTTAGCAGGGCAGTCAATACACAAAGTCAGCTGACTATAAGTTGTCTCAAAAATCAAATGCTCACTTCGGCATTTTTTATCATATTTTTAGTTGATCTTTTGAAAGTGTTTTGAACATCCATCCTGAATGTTAGCCTGTGAGCAGATGCATCTAATCATGTGGGGGATACTGTGGGTCTTAGACAGGTGTCTTATTGTCCCTTTGAAGTCCCCCGTGATTTCCCTAATCACTGGTGTGAGCCCCATGTGCCTTCCTGCAGGACCTTCTCAATAGGGTGACTAAGTCTTTGGAACACAAAAAGCCAAGAAAATTTGCAGAATGTGACTGCCAGAAATCAAGGGGAAAAAAGTATCTGTAAGAAAACTAGGATTCGACTTTGAAGTAAAACAATGGCTGTACTATCTCACTATGAGCTATCACAACTGCCTTTTCTCCTGGTCTTTCTGTATCTACTCTCACTCCAGCTTCTGTATGTTACTTAGGCATGTCATTCTGCAGTCCAACTCTGAGATTGCTATTCCTCAGCTTGTAAGTCACCAGTGTCTGTTCACTGTCTGGAGAATAAAGCACAAATTGAACCTCAGATCAACCCCCACACTAGCTTCTCATAGTACTTCTCTTTAAAGTCCTTCAGTCCCATTAACTTTCTGGGCCCTGAGGTCCCATCAGCCAGAACCACTATTGTTTTATGGTTGTCCTATTGTTTATGGAAATTCTAACATGGACTTCCCTGACTCCCAGTTTTTGTTCTCTCGTCCCTCAATACTTGAAGTTGCTGTGGAGTTAAGCTCTCCCCCAGTTTACAAGCCTAGTTCACATACTACCTGCTATAGTCTGAATGTGCCCTGTTCATGTCATGGGTTAGAACACTTCCTCCAATGTGATTATTTGAGGCCACTAGAGCCTTCAGGGAGGTAGCTATGGTTAAATGATGCTGTAAGAGTGAGCCACTAATCCCACAGAACTTTGTACTTGTAATATAAGGAGGAAGCTCTGGAAATACCTCTATGTGTGTTAAAGCACACATAGGACACTGCAAGATGTTGGCTGGAGGAGAAGCCACACGAGACACCAGCTTTCATGGACCTTGATCATGGATTTCATGTCTCCAGCAGTATAGGAACAACTATTATCTAGCCTTTGCAGACAATTCCACTGTCATGTAAACAACCCTTCCCTGATCACCCCATGTTTCCTCGCTTCATTCTTAAGGCACTTGACTTATCTCCCTACATTAATATTTAATCTATATCTCTACAATAATACTTATAACTTCCCAGAACCATTTCCTATGAAGCTTAGATTCATTAAGGTAAAGCTTGATCATTATTGAATGTAAAGTAATTGGGGTGTTAATGGCTCAACCCTGGTGTGTTGACGTCCCACTCTGGGGATTCTATCTTATTCTATCATTCAGTCTGTCCAGTCTGGTACTTCTATCTAGAAGGTCAACTGATTGTTAAAGCTGACCAATAAAGCTCAAGTCATGCATGCTCCAGAAACAAGAGGTGGGGGGAGATAGAAAAGGGGAGGCAGTAGTGTTTGCCCTTTCCTTTTATGAGCCTTGTTAGAAATCCCAATCAACCAACCCATCCAGCTTAAGATTTCAGTAACCACAGCTTGATTGTATGCAACACTTAATTCCAATCCAAGCCACCAACTTAAATTTATATATACCATTGGTTAAAGAGCAGTTTCTAATATACATAACACACTTTCTAACATACTTGTGTTCACTTTTGTCACTGCTAGAATATGGAGCTACTTAGGAACATGTTCATTCATTGTGACTTGTGTGACCTGAATAGTGTGTTACACTGAGTTTTGTGCATATAGGGAAGAAAGATCTACTGAGTGATTCGTTAGTGTTAATTTACTTAACTAACAATACAGGTCATGTAGATCCTACCCATTTCCTGCTGCATGCTCAGATGTATGAATACCCTAAATATGATATGATGCCAATGTTGTCATTATATTAAAAACTTGTTTTTTAATGCTGAATTTTCTCAAGAGTGTAGTTTCACTTCATTTTTTATGATAGTAAGACAGACTACTTTTTGTAATCTCTTCTTTAAATACTGTGTGTGTGGTGTCTCTGTGTGTGTGTGTGTGTGTGTGTGTGTGTGTGTGTGTGTGTGTGTGTACCAATGGAGACTAGAAGAGGGTATCATAGTCTTATAGCTGGAATTTCAGACAATTGTGAGGCACTGCTATTGGTTTTGGAAACCAAAATTCTTTGGTCTTCTAGAAGAACAATGAGAATTCTTAACTATTGTGCCATCTCTCCAGCTCCCATTTGTCGAAACTCTTCTACAGGCAATGACTTATTGATATAGATAGCATACCTTCTCGCTCTTATTTTCATCTCAATAAAAGAACATAAGCATAGACATTTTAAGCAAACACAATGGCTTGTTTGTGTTTCCAGAATAGGAAATACCTTTCTACTGTAAACCTGGCATCTCAAGCATGGTCAAATGTTCACACTTTCATCTTCTCCCAGGTATTATGGTGAGGTTGATTAGGCAGGATGCTGGTTTGTTTGTTTGTTTGTTTTTGCTTTTTGGTTTGTTATTAGCCAATTATTAGCCAATTAAAACCCTACCCTTTGCTCTTGGGGTGCTATGATGTGTGAAACACTCAGCAGTTCCTATTTTCTACTGGCAGCCTTTCCATCTTTTGTTTTCTTTTTCTTCTTTCTTATTCTTCCTACATCCAACCTGTGTAGTGACGTGAGATTGGCACCAGCCAATACAGTGATGGGAAGAGTTAAGTCCCATTCCTTCAACTCTTGTCACATTCTGTGCATGTCCAGGAGAGACACACGGTCACATACAGCTGACATACAATTCAATACCAGAAGCAGCACTTTTCCTTCAGTCTCATAGTGTGCTCAAGCTGATAGTGGAAGGAAACTTGATTCTAATGGGCAACTGTTAGGACTCCCTTTAAAGCCCCAATCCTGTCCACAGGGGTCTGAATCTCTCTCGGACTTTCTGTGCTAAAGGCATCCCTGAAATGCAACCCAACCACCCTGGCCTCACTCTGAACTCCACTGTGCCTTTCTCCTATGAGCACAATTAGCACAGAATTCATACCTAGTAAGGAACCCTGCCAGGTCTAGCAGAAACACCTAGAGAAATCGGGGTATTGGTTTGTTTATCCTAACTCGTCCTAGCTCCAAAGTATCCAGTCAAAGCCTATGGCAAAAAACAGATGTTGCTAATAATGTAGTAAGAGCCACTATTATGCCCATTTTCCCAGGAGTGCAACTGAAGGATTTTCTGTGAATCTGGTAACAAATGACAAATTGTTCATGTCTATTTTCATGAAATGTTTTGACTGCTGAAGTTGTTCCATAGCAGTTCATTAAAGGACCCATAAAATATGTAAGTTTACATTTTATAAAAAGATCATCAGGAATTTCTTGGCTGATGGTATTGCGTCTATTAAGCATCTGTTTTCTATTTTCTAAAGGCTTGCAGCAGGAGTTGTCCAAATGTATATTGAGAGCGGTTGATTTAAGCTGGATGAAAACATTGTAACTTGTTACTAAAGATTAGCAACCCACCAATGAAGCTTCTTTTGGAGGCAATGAGCAATGTGTACATAGCACATCTGGCTTCAAAATATTAAAAAATGATAAACACTCACCGACATAATACATCTGTTCCTTCCATCTGCATCATCATCTCATTGTAAAAATAGGAAACACATGGAACTTCATGTTACACAAAGCTGGAACTTTTTTGCTCCTTGGTATCCAGGCAGAGATGACTGATGGAGGATGATTCTGAAAGAATGGCACACTTATTGTTGCATATGTAGCCATTCTGGAAAATGGGGTAGAGATGAACTAACTCCACAGTAAATTAGGCTGCCCTTGACATGAAATTGTGGCTAGAATACTGAAATTCACAGACTAATACTGTTGATAAAAGAGTGTTAGGAGTGAGGCAAAGGCAATCTACTTTAGCACTCTTAGTAGCAGCTAGCATCTATAAAATGCTTAACCTGTGTCAGGCACCGTGCCAAACCCTTCACAAGCTTTATCTCAGTGAAGCCTCATAATGACGCCCACCAATCCCATCCAAGGCAAGGAAGTGGAGCTAAGCTGTGCCTCTCATGCAGGTCACAGAGCTCCTTCTCAGAGAGACCATGTCCTCTCCTTGTTCAGTGTGATGGTAGGGCCTACTTTCATGTGTCCCTGCTGAAAATACCCTTAAAACTAATTTCTGTCTTCTTAGAGTTAATACCTTTTCCATAAAATTCATATCTCCCAATATTACAACATGTTCCTCATCTACAAATTTATTATGAGATGAATGACAATAATTATTATGATCTCTTTTTAGTATTTAGCTTGTTTTGGTGTTTTTCTTAAAACTCTTTTAAATTAACTTATTATAGTCCTAGATGGGGACAATGATTCCTCGCCCCCTTTTAGAATAAAGGAAAAAGCTGGAATGTAAGAATTAAACAGTTCTCTTAGATCAGTGAAGGTCTTGAGGTTTTTAAATCAGGAACTGACTTCAACTACTACTGACCTGAAAACTTATTGTAAGTATCGCCTATGTTCTGAAAGACAAGCTAAGTGGTAGGCATAATTTGATAGATAAAATGTAGTTGGCTCATTTCCTTTAGCATGTTTTCAAGGTTGATAATACCATAGCATGCATCAAATTCTCAGACATTGTTCTGTTGGGGGGAGCACTGAATAGTAATATGCCATTAGGGTGGTATACAACTGTCATCTGAAGGTGGGCACATGAGTTGTTTTCACTTTTTGGCAATTGTAAACATCACTATTACACATATTGTGTAAGTGTCTTTTTGAGACTTCGTTTTCCATTCTTTGGAGTCTATAACTAGGAGGGAAACTGCTATGTACTAGAGCTTTGACAGCAACTTCTGGTGATATGTTTAACAGAACAAATAATACTAAAATAAAACAAAAATATAGCTGTCTTTGAAGGAGACATTTAGGTATACGGTGAAAAGATGTAAGTAAGTAACAATGTTTATGCTGCATTAATAGCACATACAGGATGCTAATAGAACAGAAAATTCTCATTGTAGGGTTCAGGGGTGCAGGGATACTTTATACATGACACTTTATCCTTGAGTGATTCCTTAAGGATGAGGAGATGTTTAGAAGTATGATGGTTGTGGCTAGTGAGGCTGAGGAGGACGAAGTCGCAGGCAATGAACACACACCAAAAGGAATTATTCTCATGAGCAGAGCTTGGAAATGTGTGTGAGTGAGCTCACCTGTGCTGCTTAAAATGATGTGTCAACTTGACTGAGCCAAAAATACCTGAATACTCAATCAAACATGCTTTTGGCTCCACCTGTCGTAGTATTTTGAAATGAAATTAGTATTTGAATGGATTTTGCTCTCTGGGGAGTTGAAACAGACTGCACTCCTTAGTGAGCAACTCTCATTTGGTCCCTAATAGAACAAGACCCTAGAGGAACAAAAAGGCTGATATACTGCAAAGAGAAAGTCTTCTCCTGGGTCTAGGACGATGGTCTTTCCCTGTCTCTAGACTTGAATGAAACACTGATTCTTTGGGGGTATTAAAGCCTTGGTGGCTTTCCAACCCTGCCCTTACATGGTCAGCCCTGTTGGCTTTCAGGCCTCAAACTTGAACAACTACTGAACTACTGGTTTCTTTCACTCTAAGGCTTGCCTACTGTAAATATGGGAATTCCTCAGCCATAATAATGAATATTTTTTTCTTTATTTCATGTGGTGTGTTTCCAAATTCTGTTACTTTTCAAAATGGCATCCTTACTATTACCTCCTTCTCCTGGCACCCAGTGCCCTTTGGTGTTTCACTCAATCTCAGCTTCCATTTCCTTCTTCACACTGTGTATGACTCTTGGTGTTCACTCTGTGTATGATTCTTAGGGCGTGTTCAATTGGCAGAATTTCTTTCCTTTGTTCTGTTTGCTGTCTCTGCTCTGATAGCCTTCCCTCACCTCTGTCTGGCTAAATCAAAACTCTGCTTAAAGCTCTATGTGGCAACAACAGCTTATGGGGACAGAGAAATACACCTTCTTTGATCTCAATCTCTCTGCCACTCCATCCATATATTTGGAAACAGACACACACACATACAGAAGAGGGGGGTAAGGGGGTGCCTTACCATTTGGTTGCATGATCACACATTTCCTTTAGCCTTATGTCACTTGCAACTTGAAAAGCTTTGGCCAGTCCACCATCTATAGAAATTTGTATTGACAAAAATTTATTACAGTAAAGAAAAGTTGATCACAGGGATGACAACCCAGCTTTCTCTATTGTCATCTGCTCTTCCCATCTTTCAATACAAGGAAACAGAAGAAATTCTCCTGCAATCACAGGACTTCCTACCTTAAAGAGCATCTTGTCAGTGAATGCATTTTTTCTTTTTTCTTTTTCTTTCTTTTTTTTTTAATCTTTACGTTCCTTTATTGGGGCAAGATTCCTGATGTATACAGTGATGTATTTACTAAACAGAGTCCTGTGCAGAAATTACACACTATCTATCTAGACAGATTTCAGTTACACTTTGCCTATTGATAGAGAAGTTCCATTTATAAAGTTTTATACATCAAAAAACTTTGAATTTGACCAGGCTGTCCATTAATCTCTGAAAAAAGTGGCATTTAATTTTAGTTCTATTTCACATTAAAAATCTTATGTATCAGGTAGCTTCCCAAAACATTATTCTCTGCATAATGGCATTGAGCAGACAAGAGCTCTTTACCCACCCAGATTCCAAGTCACATCTGAGAGCTCCTGCTGCATACCTGAGACACAGCACTCCTGACCACCTGACCACTGCATACTTGACAGCCCACTTTCTTGGCCGGTTCACTGCCAATGTAGACATGCCTATAGCTTTCTTTCATACAGATGGCATTAGAGTAACAGCTCTGTGACACAGTAGGAGCAGGTACTGTCATAATATCCAGACAAAAAAAAAAGGCCCATTTAAAAGAATGCCAAATTGAGATAAAAAATAAAGGGTCCAAGTCCGTGGCAGCAAACTATACCCAATCCCTCAATTATGGACATTAAGACATGGTTCAAATCCCTTTAACTCAGTCTGCATAGCCCTGAGGTCATCCTGCAAAGTGCATATCAAAAAATACCAAGTTAGGGAGGCAGAGTTTGACATGATGTCATTATGCAGGTCAAACTTGGAAGGTCATACTGAGCATCCTGACAGAAAAGCATCCGGTCCTTTGTGTACTCATTGGTTTTATTGTAACAAAGCAACTTGTACATTTCAACATTTAAAAATGAGCATCTTTTATCCTTCCAGTGAAAACCAAAATAAAATAAAATAAAATAAAAAATTAAAAATAAAGTTACAACAGAGAATGTCATTCCCAAATAAAACCCTACAGGTTCTGTTGATTCTCCCATTGAGTGGCAGGGCTCAAGTCATCGTTAGGAGATAATTTTATTTTAAAACTGTCACCTTAAACTGCAAGGATGTCTTTTAAACATCACAATGAAACATGCCAAAGGAGAAGCCATGTTGTCACAATGCCCACTAAACCCCCCCCCCCGACACCTCAAACCCACCCTTGCTGACCTTCTAATCCCCCCTTTTCATTTTTTTTCATTTTACTAAACAAGAAAAAGTAGACAGATACATGTTGGTAAATGCTAACTGTCTGTATTCACATAGAGACACAGTGTAATCTCTGAGCCCAATATACAGAGAAAGGAAAAAAGCTAGAATTCTATGCACTACTACACAGGGGCCTAGCACCCCCAGTCTCCTACAGAGCCCAGGGAGCCAGAGGGCTTTTCTTTTTTCCCCCACAGAGCACATTAGCGGTGTTGAATCCATAGTTTGAGACGAGGATAAAAATGAATTTAGAACAGAAGAGTGGAGATTCTTTTCTCGTTGTATTTTGCTCAAGGTATTTCCCCCCAAATAAGTTGAGAACCATGGTGTTGAGAAGAGACCTCAAAAACCGGGCGACTGAGCACAAGAGGGATTGGGGAGGGGAGGGGAATGCCTGCAACTTGCTCCCAGGGACTGGAGAAAATCAAAAATAAAAGAAAATAAAAAAGAGGGTTGGAATCCATCAGTCTTCTGTGCTGTCATCCTCGCCTTCATCCTCCTCCCCTTCCTCCCCCTCGTCATCATCTTCATCCCCTTCTTCAATATCTTCCAAGCCTTCCTCCTCTTCATCGTCATCATCATCATCTTCTGCCTCTCCTTCTTCATCATCATATCAGGAACCAAATAGTACTGCAAGGGGTTTGGCCAAATATCGTCTTTGGTGACCTCTCCTAACTCATCTGCACCTGCATCAGAATGGTCAGTAAACCAGGCGAAGAAGCTCTCTGGCTCTTCCTGCTGCCTCTTCCTGCTGGCCTTATTCTGTGTTTGACTTGAGCGTTTTGTCAAATCCTTTCCAGATTTCCATTTGATCTCCTTGGACTTTGATGACGGGTCACCACTCTCATTCAGATGAAATTCTTTGGAGAGAACTTTATTTTCAAAGTAAGGATTCTCATCAAAATATTAAAATCTATTCTGTAACCTGATTTAATGTCTTCAAATTCTGTCACTTCAACTCTGGTCAAGTAATGCAGAGCCTCTTCGTCTTACTCCCCAAGCAGGGCAGACACTTGTGGATGGTTGACAAATGTTGTTACCCAAAAATTTGGGATTTTGGCGATCAATTCTGACCTCTTCTGGAAAAATGGCTGGCGGAGTTTGTTATATTTTTGTTCTACTTTCAAAATTCCCTCACTGGCTTGTTCATTAAGTCTGTCTATTTCATTTTGTACTTCGTCAATGTGTTCAATTGCTTCTTGCTGTTCTTTTTCTCCCTTCGGCAGGCCGAGCGAGGCCGGCTTGTCCTCCAGCTTGGGTGTCTGGGACTGGGGCAGGAGCGTGGACTGCCGTCTTGGGGCCATGGCATGAGGGAAGTGGTGAGAGGCCAGCGGCTGGAGCATTGGTGCTCAGGGCAGGAAGAAAGTGGAAGGAACTGCAGGGACCTCAGGTGCGGGAGATTTAAGTCAGTCTCAGCATTTTTTTTTTCTTAAGGATGCCCACTGAAAGCTAAAGAAACACTTTAGAGTTGGTTTCTGAATGAGATACTCTTCTGAGGCAGCAACTTCCGGTTTGGAACACGGACAATAATTTAGCTCACCACACTCTTCTTAGTGTAAACTGAGGTTTCACATGACGTCATTCATCATGAGTTTGAAGCAGGTGACAGGATGGCAATACTTCTTCATTCCATTTTATTCGATTGCTCTATAGGGTTCAGAAGACGCAGGAATCAGACTCTTCATTCAGACCTACACTGTTTGCTTTGAAAACCTCTTTGAGTATATTTTCATTTGGCTTGCACAACCTCCTTTCAATATTTAATACTTGGGAATCAAAGTCAGGATTACCACAGATTTGGATTCTTAGCTTTAGGAATACATTACCTTATGAGTTGTCAAAATAGTGTTTTCTTCTTTTTTCTATTTTTTATTTAAATTAGAAACAATCTTATTTTATATATCAATTCCAATTCCCTCTCCCTCCCATCCTCCCAAGCCCCTCATCCCATCCCTCTTCTGCTCCATAGAAAGGGTGAGGCCTTCAATAGGTGATCATCAAAGTTTGCACATCATTTGGGGCAGGGCCTAGGCCCTCCCCTGTGTGTCTAGTCTGAGAGAGTATCCCTTTATGGGAAATAGGCTCTCGGTGTTCATTTGTGCACTAGGGAGAAATGCTATTCCACTACTAGAAGCCCCATAGACTGCCCAGGCCTCCTAACTGACACCCACGTTCAGGGGGCCTATTTCTGTTCTGGTTTTCAAGCTGTCAGTTTGGGGTCCATGAGCCCCCCCTTGTTCAGGTCAGCTGTTTCTGTGGGTTTCTCCAGCCTGGTCTTGACCCCTTTGCTCATCACTCCCTGCTCTCTACAACTGGATTCCAGGAGTATGGCTCAGTGCTTAGCTGTGGGTGTCTGCTTCTGCTTCCATCAGCTACTGGATGAAGACTCTAGGATGGCATATAAGGTAGCCATCAACCTCATTATCTATTGGGGAAGGGCATTTATGACAGCCTTTCCACTATTGCTTAGATTCTTATTTGGGGTCATCCTTGTAGATCTCTGAACATTTCCCAGTGCCAGGTTTCTCTTTAAACTTATGATAGCTCCCTCTTTTAAGGTAGTATCTCTTTTCTTGCTCTCCTCTATTCTTCCCCCGACTCAATCTTCCTTCCATGACAAAGCCCGATTTAAATAATACATATCCACTAGTGTTTTCTTCTCATGAATAAAAATCTACAATTTAAAATGTATTTTAAAGCATATTTAACAAACAGAATTTCTGCTACATATTTGTCAATAATTCCACCTTGACTACATATACAATGTACAAAAAATACATCTTTTTGAACAAGTCAATCTTAGAAGCTCAAATTAAGGAGCTTACTTCAAAATTGCATTCTAACCAGAGATATTCCTCAAGAAAAACATCAAAAGACCAAATAGCAAATGGTCCTAGGATTACCTATGAAGGCTCTGCTGTGTACATTCCTTAAGCAGCATTATAATTTATTATGATTAATTCTAGTCACTCCTGTATTGGTTCATGCTAGTACTGAGTGTCACACATCACCCCAAAGGACGATTTTCTTCTGGGGAATCCTGGTGAAGGGCTCCATCCTAGCAATGAAAAAAAACAAAGAAAAAAGATCTGAGTCTCTTTTGCCTGGGCTATTCTGAATTTGCCTTTGGAGTTGACGATCCATTCTGGGTCCTCTCCTTGTGAGGATCACTCACCTAAACTACCACCACTGTCTCCAACAGGACACAGAAGATGAAAAACTTCCCAGGTCTCTTCCTCCTTGGTATGACTTCATTTCCCTTTTGGGGTGGAGTTGTCTGATGCTTCATTTATGCTAAATGAGAAATGTCTGCTATGGATTGGACCTGAAATGTTCTCCCAAGGGCCCTGTGCTGAAGGCTGGCTTCCCAGAGAGATGCTAGAGTGAGCTATGGAAACTTTAAGGGGTGGAGCTACTGACAGGTAATGGGATCCTTTGGTGGAGATGTGACCCCCTAAGGGTACCCAGACAGCCTGTTCCCTTTCACTCTCTTTTGCACAGTGGCCAGAAGGTGGGCAGCTCTGCTCTAGCAAATGATGTGCTGTGTACCAACACAGCAAAAGCAACAGAGCCAACAAACCAGGGACATAATCTGAAGCTACACATCGAAAAACCTTCTCCTTTTATAAGTTGGTTATCTCATATTATTTATTACAGTAACAGAAAGCTGACTTGCCCACCGTCCTTTCCAAGTGAAGACAGGAAGCAAGTCAAGTATCCAGAAAGGAGAACACATGGAGTGACTAAGCCACCCCCAGCCCATGAGAGCCATTCTGCCTGTATCTAAGGACCAGCATGCGTATCTAAGGACCAGCATGCATATCTAAGGACCAGCATGCATAGGTCCTGGTTACCACTTCTGAGCCAGTCACTTCTCTGCTCCCTCACTTTTTATAAAGAACACTCATCCATAAACATATAAAGCTTCCCGAGGTGTGTTCCTAAACATATCTCCTCAAGCAAGTAAATGAAGAAGCTGGTGGTCACTCTTGTGAGCCTGAAAATGCAGGTAGTGACTCACACATTTTTTTAAGATTTATTTATTTATTATGTACACAGTGTTCTGCCTGCATGTATATCTGCAGGCCAGAAGAGGGCACCAGATTTCATTACAGATGGTTGTGAGCCACCATGTGGTTGCTGGGAATTGAACTCAGGACCTTTGAAAAAGCAGGTAGTACTCTTAACCACTGAGCCATCTCTCCAGCCCTGCCACACACATTTTAGGACCAAATCAGAACTACTCTAACACAATGCCCATAGACCCTGTGTCCAGTAACTTCCCCCAAGCCCTTTATGCTTTAATGTCTCCATTGCTGTTAGAAACAAAGAGTTTTATGGATAATCGTATTTTACAGTTATCCTCAATGTAAGTGTGATGCAAATGTTTGTTGGTTTCTGGGTAAAGTTGGTACTTAAATGATTCTGAATGTGTGTCAGTTTGATAGACTGCAAAGTAAGAATGGGATGAAGAGTGAAGAGTTTACTATTATGCACTGAATTGGTGTTTACTGACATTGTTAGTAGTTTCATCTTTTTCTTCCCTCTTCGACTTTCCTTAAATTCTTCAATATAAAAAAAACTATTTTAGGTATTAAAGGACAATTTATTAAAATGTTTTCTCTCCCAAACTCATCTTAAAGCTATATTGTGATAAAATGAAAAAGAATCAGTTGGCACATTTTTATAATTCATAAATCATGACTGTTAACTTCATTAACTATGAGTGGCATTCGTTTCCAAATGCCAGTCCATCTCTACTTTGGTTTGGTGCACTGATATCACCAAGATGTAGGTGGTTGAGTCACAGAACACATATTTCTCTAAAGTAGAAGTTTGACGGCAAGAAATTTCCTTTTAAAAGCCATACTTTATGGATTTTCTTCTGTACATGTTTGCCTACTGAGTGCTTTTCAAAGACTGTTCCAATGTCACCTGTTCCGGTATCCAAATACTTTTGAATTTGTGTTAGGGATATTAACTTTTCCGAACTCAGCATAATTGCTCATTTCCCATCCCTGCTCTTACACAATGCACCATGCTTCTACACTTCATGTCACTCTTTTGCGGAGTCAGTGTCTCTAGTGCTGTGTCAATACAGTTAAAAGAGTAACTTGGGGGGTTTGAGGATTTCAGTATTCTACTTGGATTTAGAGATTCTTAGTCTAAGGGACACTGGATATATCTTAGAGAGAAAAAACTGTGCTTGAACAGAAACAAAAATATAGCAGATCAGCTGAGGTCTGTAGCAAGCTTTCTTGTCAAAATGTCTTTGGACCACCAGCCCACAAATAATTATGAAAGCTTGGCCTGAACATAGGTATTTTCCCAAATAGCTCTTATAACTTAGTTGGCCCATATTTTCTTAACCTATATTCTGCCATGTAGCTTTGGTTACCTCTTATTACTATGACCCATCCACTTTGCTCTGAGTTTGCTGGAAAAATCTCATGCCTAGATTTCTCCTACCAGTTTCTCTCTCTCTCTCTCTCTCTCTCTCTCTCTCTCTCTCTCTCTCTCTCTCTCTGTCTCTCTCTCTCTCCCTGGAAGTCCTGCCTATTCTGCAACAGGGATCCAACTAGCAAGTCTACCAGATAAAGACAGGCTTTCTTTTTTTGTTTTTTTTATTTTTATTTTTTTACTTTTTTTAGGCTTTCTTCATTTATCATGTAGCAGATACTTGGTGAAGCATGGTGAGATGAAACACTATGAGAGTCATAAACATAAGGAAAAAGCAGCGACTTCTAGAAGTCACATTTGAAATGATCAGAACTGAGAGCAGTGCAAGTGTGCACACACAGGAAGTGTCTGGCCTTGCACTGAAGACCAAGCATGAATGTGTTTAAGAGGTATGCACAGTTATCAGTTATGAACTGGTCTCTTTTCCATAGCACTGCAGGGTATATGGAATGGCCTTTTGGTCTATGCTATTTGAACATTTTCTTCCCTGATAGAACCAGAAAGCTGCATGGAAACCCTATCAAGTCTCTGTGCTTCTGAGGATGTGAAATCCCATGAGTCTAACTGAGCAACTGTACTTACTCAAATTGGGAGAGAAAAAAGAAAAAAGCTCCATGGGAAAAATCTAACAATTTTAATGTCACTTCAAGACGTTTTGCTGATGTTTTAGCTACGGATTAAAAAAAAGCTAGGAGAGAGAAGCTGAGGTTAGGTCCAGGATAAAATGAGTCATGTTTTAATGACTAAACAGAACTCCAGATTATAGGAACACAAATGCACTCATGTCAAGATTTGTGGACTGGACCAATTGCACCAGACGATGGCTGCTGTGATAGGCTTTCTTTTTGCTAACAAACCAATTTCAGCTTTCCTTTTATTACAGCCATTGTTATTCTTGTAAAATGATCTTTGAAAAGTAGCATTTTCCTTGTCTTTGTAACCTCAGATTATGAAAACAGCCATATTTCTCCTTCAGTTATCACAGAGGAAGGCTGCCTCCCAACTTCAGAGAGAACAAAGTTATAGTCTTCTGAATGCATGGGTGGTAATTTGAACTTGACCTAAGAAAGTCAAGCTTACAAGTAGCCTAACTTCCAGAAATAATGCATGGGCTAAAGATAGAAATGCCGTATAGCAGTGCAACACAGGGGTGGCAAACCACTTGCCAAAGCATCTGGGACGTAGGTGAGTCAAAGACGGTCATAAGTGCCAACCTCTGCTTCTGATTTCTTATTTTCAATACATTAGTGAAAGAGTTAAACAACATGTTTGAACGGAACATTTAATAACAGAAGACATTTATGATGTTTACTCAATGTTCTGGACCATTAAGCATCAATGACATGAGTTATTGTATGTAATATCTGGCCAAAAATCTTTTGACCAGGCTGCATTTTACAGCTCTCAGGGCTGCCAGCATCCCAATTTGAAAAAGCAATCTGTGGTCAGATCCTCATTTTCTCAGAGGACTTTGGATTTGAAAATATCTTGCGTTGCCAGAAAGTACCTTTTGAAGTTTACATTAAGATGGATATTTATTTATTTTTTGCCTATAACAATGACAGTGGTTGAGATAAACTGTTTAATTCTAAATAGAAAACGCATCTGCTGTGTCTGCATTGTTTGTGGTTGCTGGAGGGGTGACAATTTAAACCAAGTAGCACACATGACATTTTAAGTGAGATGTTGTATGAGGGCTCACAGCTGTTGACATTGTTCTCTTTTGCTCTGTGGGGCCCAGTGTGTGTGCCAGACTCAAAGCCCCCCTAAGTGAGCCTACTATAGATGGATATCCATCCAGTATCTCCTGAGGATTCAGACCTATACTCTCCTCATTATACTTACTTATGAATTTGTAAAAGCAAACTCAATAGGTATTTTTTTTAGACTTGGTTCCACAGTTTGTTTGAACATACAGAATATATAGATTGATTGAGAAAGTAGATATCTTTGAACTCTTCCCTCTTCTATGTATTTTCCTGGTGTTTCATAAAATTTTCAAAAATATGTTCATATAGTATTACATAATTCTTGTTACATCTAATGCCTTTGTATTGAAAAAACAGTCATTTTGAATTGGATGTAGCCTATAATTTAGACCTTCATTGTGGCCTTTTGTTGTATCAAGTAGACGTAGCAACTAACCAGTCTCTAATTGGTAGGACTAGACTTCCTGTTGTGTCTAATTGCTTTTTCAATTCATGTGACAGAAGGACTTATTATAAGTTATGACACTGTTGCTTTCTGTACTATAATTACAATGTTCCTTATTTAGTTGTCATTCGATAGTCAATCATCTAATATTGTCAATGCAGTAAAAAAATGTTTGCAATGCTGGGTGTTTTAGTCAGTTTTCTGATGCATTTACAATATCTGAGTCAACTTAGATTAAGAAAATTGCATCATGACTCAGGGTTCCTTGGTTTTCAGCCTATTACTACCTGACGACATCACTCTGGTCCTGTGCTGATGTTGAACATAATGGCAAGATCACATATCATGGTGGACCACATGATGGCTCACATCATGGAAGGCAAGAAGTGAATGACAGGGAGAAGTAGGGGAGTGAGGATTCCAGCATGCCCTATGATGCCATGTTCACAGTGAACTAAGCCTTCTAACTAGACCCCCAACTCCTCAGGTTTCTACCACTTCCCAATAGCATCCCAGCTTGGAATTCGAATATCAACATACAAACTTGGGGGGAACATTTAAGATTCAATCACATGTCCATTTTTTTCTGATTTCAAAGGAATTTTCAATCTTTACCATTAAACCTGATACTACTTTGGTTCAATTTATTTATTTATTTTTTAGCCTAAAATTTTTAGCAGGTATTTATAAATGATAAAGATATTTTAAAAGATCTATCCGATACAATAACAATTTTAGTGCTTATTATTATCTGTTATCCAGCCGATAATATTACAATAATCAGATATTGTAAATTGTAATTGTATTCTTATTCTCTTATAACTGTCATGCACATTTCAAATGTCATCATCTAAAACAACCTACACATGATGATTAGTTGATAATTTTGAAACTCTTTTAATATGCAGCTTCCAATACTAAATTTCTCTTTATTTTTCTCTTTTCCAAATTCTATGTTGAAGAATTAACATTATTTATTCTTCATAACTTCTTATGGTCCTATTTTGCTAATTGTACCTCCACAGTATCATTTCTTTTTTAGTGGAATAGATCCTTTTAGAGAATATGTGTCCCAGATTGACCTGAAACTTGCTAAGATGACCTCAAACTCTTCGTCTTCCAGGCTCAGCCTCTTGAGTGCTGGGATTATAAGTGTACCAACCTGCCTGGCTTCTAGGATCATAACACACTATAGGGGCTATCTATGGCCCCTGTATGTTGGAAGTCTGACTTAGAAGTGTGTCAATTAAAATCTGTCTATCCAATACCCTACCGTTGGGAACAATGCTGTACACAGGCTGGTATACTTGCCCCCCTCAGAAGCTAGTGAGGTTGGATATCTGCTCTGTGATCATTATCTCAGTCTGTCGGCTCGTTACTCTAATGATACTGATTTGTAAAATTATATCGTAAAATCTTGTTATACACTGAACAGGGTGTACCCTGCCCCAGCCCCAGTTCAAATGATGGATTTAGGAAGTAAAGTCACCACCAGGTCTTCTGAATCAGACAAGTCATGACGATGTTTTCCTACTGAAGGAAGTCACATCATTAGAATAGCCGCAAGAAAGTCATTGTCTTCTCTTCTTCTTCTTCTTCTTCTTCTTCTTCTTCTTCTTCTTCTTCTTCTTCTTCTTCTTCTTCTTCCTACTCCTCTTCTCCTCCTTTTCTTCCTCTTCCTCCTCCTCCTCTGCCTCTTCTTTTTGCCTTGTAAAAACATAGAAACTTGCATTGTCCATGAAGCAGACCCCAGTTCCTTAACACACACTGAAGTGCCAATACCTCAATCTTGGGCTTCCCAGAGCCTATACTGTGAGAAATACATTGTGGTGTCTGTGAGACACACAGTCCATGGAGTGCTGTGATTAGTGCTGTGATTAACAGACTAACTTGCTTTCAGTAACTGAGCTTAAGACTTTTGTATAACTGTATATTCTGTAGATATGCATTCAAATGTATGCATTTCTTTTCATGGGTCTATGTTGTGATAGTGTGTGGGGGGATGGAGAGAGGGGGAGAGATAGGGAGGAGAGCAGGAGATAACTTTGGATGCAAATCATCAGGAGCTATCTTTTTTTTGAGACCTCTCACTGGTACAGAGGCTAGCCAGCAAGTTTCAGAAATCTACCTATATCTGCTCTTCCAGTGAAGGAATTACAATTGTGTGCCACCATGCTCAACTTTTTAAAAAGAACCACTGGGGTTTTTTCTTGGTGTGTGTGTGTGTGTGTGTGTGTGTGTGTGTGTGTGTGTGTGTGTGTGTGTGTCCATATCTGTGTCTTTGTGTTGTGGTGTTATATGCACATGAGTGCAGATACCCACAGAGGCCATAGACACTGGAGCTGTAGTTAAAGGCAGTTGTGAGTCACCTGACATGGATCCTGGGAATCAAACTTGGGCTGTATGCAAGAGTGGCGCATGCTCTTAACCACTGAGCCATCTCTGAAGTCCCTCAGATTTATTAAATATGGATTTTAAGGTTAAACTTAAGGCCTCATAGCTCAGCTGTTTCCCCAGCCTAATCATTCACATGGTAAATTACAAGTTAAACCACAGACATTTTTCCTCAAACCAGTTCCAAGTCTGTTCTATGTGGCAGAAGTGCTTCCTGTACATTTCCCATTCCCTCATAAGGAAGGGAACAAGACTGAACTTCAGCAGTGAGGTCTAAGAAGAGTCACTCTGTTCCAGCTTTATCAGCAAGATTACTAAGCCTAAACTCTGTGTGCTCAACATTTGAAAAAGACTATGAGTACTAACCCAACTTGATGTCACAGTTTCAATTCCTTTAGGACAATGGAATTTTAACACACCTTGATTTTTCCAACACTGGAGCCAATGTAACTCAATTAGGAAAGTAAACAGTTTCTTCCTCTTTTTGGAATATAGTTTTAACCATGCATATTTCCTAGAATGCTTTGGGAGTTCCCATACTGCACTTTGGAATGCATTACACTGGACACAAAATCCCTGCTACCAGCAATACCTTCTCCCACAATCCCAGTCTTATCTACAGCAGCTGAGCCAGAGCTCAGCAGAAATGCAGCTTCTCAAGTCACTGTCCACAACCACTCAGTGTCAGGCAGCTGGCCCGCCAGTGTCACATCATCACTCTTCAGTCTGCAGGGAGCTCATCGCTATCCTGATTTCCCTGATTATTTAGACTTTTCCTTGTTTATTTTCCCCTCTCATTGCTATAGAGTAAATTTTTGAAAGGATAGGTTTTTTTTGGGTGTGTGTGTTCATATTTATTTTGTACCTAGAATAACTGCTGGCATATATTAAGCATTTACAAATATTTGGTAAGAGACTACATAAAACAAATATTTGGTAAGTGAATACATTTATATTTGCATAAAAAGCTTTATAGATTATACCAGGAGCAGGAATCACTTATGAGGAACGGGAGAAGGTACATGAGGACCTACTGTCAGGGTTAAGGGTGGAGGCAGACTTAGACTAGATATAACTAGCTGTGGTGGTTTGAATTAGAATGTTTGCCATAAGCTCATATTTTTGAATACTTGGTTCCCAATTGGTGGGACTGTTTGGAAGGATTAGGTGGTCCAGATTTATTGGAGACATGTGTCACTGGGGGGGTGGGCTTTGAGGTTTTAAAGGACTCATGCCACTTCCAGTCAATGTGCCCTCTCTGTCTCTTGCTTGCAGATGAAGACATGAACTCTTAATTATTCTTGTCACCATCATGGACTCAAACCCTCTGAAAATGTGAGCCCAATTAAATGCTTTCTTTTGTAAGTTGCCTTGCTCATGGTATGTGGTCACAGAAAATAGAGTAACTAAGATAGAAAAAAGTTAGTAACAGGGAGTGGGCTATAGCTGTGAAGAAGATGACTGACTATTTTGGGATTTGAAGGAAGACTTTATTCAGCCATGCTAGGGTGAACTTTTCAATGACACAGTTGCCTTTGAGTTACCCATGTTCCTAAAAATAAACCTTCACCCATGAGCCTATAAGTAACCCCAATAAACTCTGTAGTTCTCTAAGACAGACTTAGTGGAATAATTTCTTTGGTCTGTCATTGGTGACCCATCTGGAATTGATAGACATTTCCTTATGTATTACTTAGGAAATAGTCACACAACACAATTTTATGTCATTGCTAATAAAGAAGATAGGTTTTTAAAATCTATTCGTGATTACTAAAGTATTTATATAAAAGGTCTTGACATCAATAATTCTTTTTTGAAGGTTTGGGATTATATCAGAGGATAGACCACACATGGAGAACTTCAATGTAAGCCATGGACTGACCAAGATCTGATTCTTGAAAGGTAGCATATAACAGAAGAACATTTAGATTTAGATATTTTAAAAAGTTTTCAGACAAGTTTGATGGTACACACCTTTAATCTCAGCACTTGGTGAGGCTAGCCTGGTCTACATAGTGAGTTCCTGGAGAGCCAGGGCACTATAATGAGACCCTGGCTCCAAAAAGTTTTCTAATGTTACTTTGAGAAGGCCTCATATTGTAAAATATTTCTTTTTGATATCACAAACAACAGAATTAGAGAAAAAGATAGATCAAAATGGTTAGACATTGAACTAAACATCTGTGTAAGTCAAGGTTCTTATGAAAAAAATAAAAATAATGGCATATAAATGGTCTAGAATTCAACTCATGATTAAAACATAAATGAACATTGTTAATATTTGAACTCATAACATTTTGTCATATATGTGCATATATATATATATATATATATATATATCATGCAGAAAGTATTTATGTGTAAATAAAAATATTCATTATAAGGAATTGGCTGGCATAACTATAGAGGTGATCAAGTCCCAAAATTGAGGCCCCTGGAAATGTTCAGTTCACATCTTAGTACTACAGGTTGAAGGCCTAGGAAGGCCAATGCTCTGGTTTAAAGGCAGTCAGGCAAGAATGTCTGTAAATTATTACAAACCCCCTGGAAAACATTTGTTAGTGTGAATTACTGAAAATGGTTCTAAGATTTAGTCTTAAAGCAATAGCAAAAGTTGTACTTGCAATTTAGATAAAGTGTTGTTAAATGAATACGTCATTATTATAAAAGATACTGAGAGGAGCAGCTGATGACTGATGGCTTGTGTGTTAGTTGTTCTTCTTGTTGGTGTGACAAAATACTTAGCAGAAGCAACTTACTTAAGATCGAAGCATTTCTTTGTATCCAACGTTTATGAAGGATACAAAGGATGCCCCATCATGGTAGGGGCATCAGAGCAGTCAGAGCATAAGGCAGAGAGTCACACCCCAACAGCAGTCAGGAAGAGGAGATAGAACTTTTTGTGTTTATCTCATTTTTTTCTTTTTTTTTCAGTCCAAGTCACCAGTCCTTTTTATGCTGCTACCCACATCTAGGGTGGGTCTTCAGGTTTCATCCAAATTTTTCTAGAAATTCCCTCACAGACCCCCCCAGAGGTGTTTGTTTAGTGATTCTAAATTCAGTCAAATGGACAATGAAGACTAACTATGACAACCAGCTAAACAACAGAAACTGTGGTTCAAATAGACAGTGGAGCATGTGGGCACCATCATTCAGGATCTTGAAAGCTATTTGTCTCATATTGTACAAAATAAATAAGACATCTCCTAAAGAAGTATGTGTCAACCATGCCTGTACACACAACCATATGTGTGGTCTTGGATCAAAAAATTTAGTTGCAAAAGTGACAATGGTATCTCTATAGGGGCAGTTTCTCTATAAGCACCCAAACTGATGCTTTTCATTTAATAAATGTGGTCAATACCTAATGCTTTCTATGGTGTTTGTCATGTAAGGTATTTCTGATGTCAGTTACCTTGTATCTTGATACACATCCATATTATCTGAGAAATAGCTCACCTTTCCCAACTTCTACTTTCCATGTTAAAAAAAATCACAGATATCTTCCTCAGCATTACTTAGACATAGGTCATGTTGGAAGTCAACATTTATTATGTGAGAACTGTGTGCTTGACTGTAAACAAGGCATAAAGATGTAGAGGGACCTGAAGCCGAGGAAGAAGCCCAGGGGAGTCCCGGTGTGTCTGGACCTTTGGCAGAGACTCTTGTAATAGGATGGGTTGGTGGCATGTTTACTGCCTGAACTCCCGACAAGTAGATTGGGACATTCCTAAAAGCTCCCTTAGGCTTCAGTTGGCAAGCCGACTGGTGGACAGAAAAGTAGGTGTGGAAGGAATATAAAGCCAAAGTCTGACCCCTTAAGAAAAGGGAAATCAAGGTCATATGCAAGGTAAAACTGTGACAAGCTACTAATAAGGATGATTCGATTATCTGCAAATGTAACTTCATTTTTGGCAGTGAATTCATTAATTCTAGAAGCAACTTGAGAAAAAGTAAATGAAGAGAGTATTTTTGCATTACTTGTTATTTTATTTTGTCATTTTTTTTGAAGAGAGTATTCTTAACAGAGATTAGAATGTTCAGGAAGCATGCAGTTCTATTTGGTTCTAGGATATAACCTGCCTAGAGGTGGCTTCTTCCAAGGGTGATGGAAAGTGCAATGGGTGAAGCCTGGCTTGCAATCTGAGACCCATCTGGGCTTGGGTGGCTGGTGTTTCCTTTCCTCTGATCTGTAGTTACACACTCAAATTCTCTCACCCAAGACTCGAGAGGTCTGCTCACAAATCACAGCCCCTGGTCCTGCAGTACCTGTGTTCTCTGAGAACTTTCTGGAACTACAGCTTCTTGGCACCAGCTGCACACATGCTAAATGACTTTCTGGGGCTTTATCCAACAGTCCATGCTTTTCCAAAACCTCTATGATGGCATTAATGGTTAACTTGACAGAATATAGAATCACCTGAGGAACAGGCCTCTGAGGAACTGTGTCAACTATATTAGTTTCGTGGGAAGATCTATTTTGACTGTGGGCAGGACTATTCCCTAGGGAAGACTGGACTGTATTCAAGTGAGCATTTGTTCACTGCCTGTTTCCCGATTGTGGATGTGACATAGCTCCACGCTCTGATGCTTTAATTTCCTTCCTATAATGGACTACCCCTGGCACTATGTGCTAAAATAAACCCTTTCTCCCTTTAGTTGCTTTTGCCAGGGAGTTGATATCCCAGAAACAAGTAAAGAAATTAAGACATTTTCCAAATAGCTTTCATAATCACTCTAGTTGGAGAAACACTTGTCAGGAAAATACAACTTTCAGAAGTCTCTTGGAAAAGTTAAAAGATGGTAACTCCCTCCACACTCTTAGCCACACTTTCAGCAGCCCACATTTACCTATGATTTGAAAATAAAAGGAAATTCAAGAAGTAACTCATGTTATAAATAACTTACATTATAGCATGTGGTTACTTCTAATTAATTATAATTGTTATTAATCACTTATTATGCTCAATTTATGAATGAACATTGTCAGAGGAATATATGTTTGTACAGGCAGAGAAACAGTAACATAGAGTTAAGTTTTCACTGGCTCCAGCATCTGTGGATAGTCTTTGTAGGTATCCCCAGGAAAAGAAATGACTTCTATAAGCTATGAAAAATTCACAAAATAACATAACACATATTTAAGAATTACTTTTAATAATTTTGAGGCATGATTTAATTCCTGAAATTATTACTATTTTCCTGATTAATGCATATCATATTTAATGAAACCAAACTTTATATATATAAATGTGTATACATATGCTGCTATAACTGTTATTTAAGTACAGCATTTTCTACTTTTTAATGAGTGACTGCTTACAGTATTGTCATCTGCCTTTTCTCAGGCTCTGTTCAGATGGAGTCATTAGAAGGAGTATGAATAGCAGACACTTCCACTCCTAGAGTGGTATAGCAGAACGACTTCTCTCCTCTCAAACTCCCAGGGGCCCCCTATTCATCTCAGCTCAGAGCCCTCTTAGTTTTCTAAGGAGTATAGATGCTTTCAGATGACAGTGCGCACTTGCATCCTGCCTCTCTCTGTGATGGATGGGAGGTATGGGTGCCATCCCTGACTCATGCTGTGTCCTTTCTCTGGCTATCATTAATTAAACTTTCGAATTGAATCACTGTCCTCAATACTTGGACATGCTGTACTCACTATGTTAAAACAAACACAAGCCCTTTTACCTCATTTCCCTGTATCATTCTTCATCTATTGCTCCATATTTCTTCCCCCAACCCCACACAAAACCACATTTTTAAAAAGACTATTATCACCGCCTACTCTCCCTGTCTTCTCAATTTCTTTGAAAAACAATCTGAATCAGCTTTCTTCTCATCCATACTACAACGCTTCTTGGGTTATCAATGTCCTTCACAGTCCAAATCAAATGGCCTCTTTCCCATCCTTACATGGTTCATGCTCTCTCACTTATGACACATTTACTGTCTGTATTTTGAAACACTATACTTGGCTGCTGCTTTCTCTGTTCTCTTTTTGCTTTGGTCACCATTCTTGTGTTTATTTTGCTGAGTTTTTTCCCCTTCTCCCTAAGCTCCGAACACGGAATGCTCCCAAAGTTGTCCTACTCTCATTTCTCCTCTCCATCTGCCCTCCTCTCCTTCCTGTTTCTTCATCTACTACATTATTTGGAGTACTCTATACAAATGACTGCCCAATCTGGAGTCTAGTCTTTACCTCCCTTATCTAGACCACTGCCTCTGTAACATTTCCACTTTTATCAAGGGTGACAGAGGTCCTCAGTCTAAGACCACCAGAGGCACATACTGAGATCCAAATGGATAACAGGAGACCAGTTCCAACAAGATACAGTACCAACAACACTTTAGCCCTTCCTCAGTCACTGGGGTGATAATCAGTCTTTTCTATGACTGTTTCTTCCATTTCATGTGAACTGCTTCATTCAGCATCCTTTATCCTGTCTCCTCCCCAGCATCTCCCATGAGTTTGAAATTAGTTAGCCATTGTCTAGGCTCTCCTCTGTGCCTTTGTGTTTGCTGACTTCTTATGTTTTTTTTTTTTTTTTGACTTTAGAAACATAGATGCCTTTAGTATCCTTTATCTATCCTCAGATGCTGGCTGAGTACATCTGAGCTACAGGATGGTATTCATCGATGCATTCTTGTGGAGGGGATAGGCTCTTCTGCTCTATTAGTGTCCTGGCTAGGTTTTTATTGCTGTGAATAGACACCATGATCATGAAAACTCTTATAAAGGAAAACATTTAATTGGGGCTGGCTTACAGTTTCCTGAGATGGTGCTTTATCAGTAAGCAATGAAATGGGTGATGGAATTATTCACTTGAGTTTTGGAGTGGATTCACATTGGAGGGTTTATTTTATTCCACCTGAGCCTGGTATAGTCTATCTTCCATAAGTCTAGTATGGCATCACAGAAGAACTGCCTATTTAAACTTGGCCTTGCAATTTGAAAGAAAAATACATATATCTGAGGAGTACATTTAAGAATTGTGGCAAGAAACCATCTGGTGTATTGTGAGCATTGGTGTGTGCATGAAGAATTAATATTACATAAGAAATGTTTATCTAAGATAGAGTCAAGGTTACAGTCTTTGTCCTCTGCAGAGTACCACACACTGGGGTGACACAGATAAACACACGTAGATGTTTCTCAACCTATGATCCAAATACATATTGCTACATTCATGAGTTGAAAATACATTCACTGCACCTAACCTATGCAGCATCTCAGGAATGTGACATAGCACACCAGTTATCCCCAACTGTGATTGCATGGCTGACTGAGAGCAGCAGCTAGACCACTGCTTAACAGTGAGACAGGATTATCCCTCACACTGCTAGCTCAAAGAAAGGTCAAAACTTACAATTCCAAAAAGATGTCTACCAAGTGCATATGTCTTCAATACCCTCTCAACAAATCAAATGGGTATAGGTTACGGACTACCTTCACTTCATCTCTTTACTCCCACTTCTAGTTCTGGAAAATACTTTCTCAAACTACTTATATGTTCACCTCTGTTTACTTGTGATAAAATTAACAATGTGTTCTTGATCCTTATAATAATCTTATTTGTGGAACAGCTTTAGAAAGGGCCTTGGGACTTCAACAGCTATTACCTTTACATTCCTACATTGTTGATAAGGTGACCCACAAATTCTTTCCTTTATTCACAGCATTACAAAGCAATAAAGAACATTCTCAGTCGTGCCTCCCTAGTAAAGAGTGTGGCTCTAAGCGAGACACCTCCTTTTGTGACTCTTAAACATCACTGGCTTTTGACAGTTGGCTCCTGCCGTCTATGCAGTGAAGATGTGATTGATGGTGATGATAATGATGATGATGATGATGAGGAGGAGGAGGAGGAGGAGGATAACCTCTTGTTACCTAGAGAATATAGAATTGACACAGATATAGTTACAGATACATGTTATCAAATGAAATTAAATTTCCTTTAGTATTGTCATTTGGATGATAATTCAGAACTCTACAAGGATTGACCTATATCCTGAGTATGGGGGGGAAAAAAACATAAGGCTGAAATTTTCAGTGCTATCAAAATTGGGTCTCACTAGCTGTTTTAT
The DNA here is from genome assembly GCF_003668045.3 of Cricetulus griseus. NCBI lineage: Eukaryota > Metazoa > Chordata > Mammalia > Rodentia > Cricetidae > Cricetulus > Cricetulus griseus. The sequence goes on along the minus strand of NC_048595.1, from coordinate 242,343,830 downwards.
ATAGAAGATAAAGCAACATTTATGTAGTCTTGAGAGTTCAAGAAAAACAGTCATACTTGTGCATTGGAAAAGACAGAATTCAGTGCAGACCAGTCCAGGAAATGCCAGCTCATTTACATGCTAACTCCTCATCCTCAACTTGAGCATCCTGGGAGCAGCTGTGCATTTCTTTTTATTTCCAAAATCCAGTCCAAGCTCTATCTTGACCCACTGTGCAGTTTGGCAGTTTGTTTCTCATTCTCTTCATATCTTTCATGCCTGTAGAGTCCTTAGAATCATCTCACTTCACTGCTTCAGTAGAAGACACATGGAGACCTTACCAACTGTGCTCAATTTGTCTCCGGTATATTTTCTTCCTGGTGTCTCTTGACTCACCTCCCTTTCTCTTTCTTGAGATTGAAGCGATTATGTTGAACTCTTCTGTTTCTATTCCTAATATGTGACGTGAATAGAGTTCTCCTGTTCCTCTGTTTATATTTATCTGTCCTTTTCATATTTTAGGAAGTAAAGTTAGTATTTCTGGGTCAGAAACTGAGTCAAAGAAATGCTTCTTGTTTTTCTTTCTTTTTTTTTAAGAAATATGAAAGTCTTTGTTAGTCTCAACCATAATCTTGTTTATAGTTGGCAATTTCTTCACTGGGCCAAAGAAAAGGCATTCACTTCAGTTGCTCTGTGTGACTGTGGCAGATACTGTCATTCCACTTGTTGTTTTGCTGCAGCTGTGGGCAATGAAACAAGAATCACAAAACTCAACAAAACCCACGTGGGGAAAGGGAACAAAGGGAGGGGTAGGTATTAGCCAACCAGGAACAGAGATGGAAGGGGAAGAGGAAGGAGGAGGCAGGGTGGGGGGACAGAGATAGAAGGGGAAGGAAGGGGAGAGGAAGGAGGAGGCAGTGGGGGCACAGAGATGGAAAAGGAAGAAGGGATGATCAGGTGAGATGCACTTGCTTAAAAGGGAAAACTTGCACATTCTGTACAGAGTCCTTACACAGCCATGTAATGCTTGATGCAGCCACACAACACAGGGCCCTTTGAGCTGTCTAAGTACCTGCCTGAATGGTGCTGTGTATATCCTGCCCATTGTCATGTGTGGGGTCAGCCAGGATACCAACACCACTAGAGACACAATCAAGATAATGATTGCCTTCTGCTACAGAGAACCAGAGACAGAGGAGTTGCAGATGGAAGACTTAAGAGTTTATTTGTAAACCAGAACAATGATCAAACTACTTCCAAAGGAATTAATTAAAAATGAAGTCACCCACTAAGTAATGTTCCATTGTCCCAATTGAAATTAAAAAGTGGGGTGCAGAACTAAATAGAGAATTCTCAACAGAGGAATCTGAAATGGCTGAAAGACACTTAAGAAAGTGCTCAAATCCTTGGCCATCAGAGAAATGCAACTCAAAACAACTCTGAGATACCACCTCACACCTGTCAGAATGGCTAAAATAAAAAACACCAATGACAATCTATGCTGGAGAGGATGTGGAGAAAAAGGAACACGCTCTACTGCTGGTGGGAGTGTGAACTTGTAAGACCACTCTGGAAATCAGTATGGTGGTTGCTCAGAAAAATGGGAATCAGTCTACCTCAAGATCCAGCAATTCATCTCTTGGGCATATACCCAAATAATGCACATTCATGCAACAAGGACATATGTTCAACCATGTTCATAGCAGCATTGTTTATAATAGAACCTAGAAGCAACCTAGATGCCCCTCAACTGAAGAATGGATAGAGAAAATGTGGTACATTTATACAATGGAGTACTACTCAGCAGAAAAAAGCAATGGAATCTTGAAATTCTCAGGCAAATGAATGGAAGTAGAATAAACCATCCTGAGTGAGGTAACCCAGTCACAAAAAGACAAACATGGGATGTACTCACTCATATATGAATTTTAGACATAAAGCAAAGGATTACCAGCCTACAATCCTCTTCACCAAAGAAACTAGGAAACAAGAAGGACTCTAAGATAAAAATGCATGGACCCCAGGAATGGGAAGGGGCAGGAACTCCTGAGCTAATTTGGAGCATAAGGGGAGGGGAGGGGGAACTGCCAGAATGAGAGGGGGAGAAGAGGAGAGGAGAGGAGGAAATGGAAGAGCAGAAATATTGAGTTGGGGGAACAACAGAGGAAAGCAGGATGAGAGATAACATATTAGAGGGAGCCATTATAGGTCCAAGGAGAGATCTGGCACTAGGGAAATTTCCAGAGACCTACAAGGATGACACGAACTGACAGTTTAGGCAATGGTGGAGAGGATAACCTAAACACCCTTCCCCTATAATGAGACTAATGACTACTTTTTATGCCATCCTAGAACCCCCATCCAGTAGTTGATGGAAGCAGAGACAGACATCCATGGATATACATTGAACTGAACTCTGGAACTTAGTTGCAGAGAGGGGGGAATGAAGATCAAAGGAGACAGTACCAGGCTGGTGAAACCCACAGAAACAGCTGGCCTGAACAAGGGGGAGCACATGGACCCCAGACTGCTGTCTGGGAGGCCAGCACAGGACTGATCCAGACCCCTGAACATGGATGTCAATGAGAAGGCCTCTGCACTCTAGGGGGCCCCTGGTAGTGGATTAGTATCTTTCCCTGGTGAAAGAAGGGACTTTGAGAGCTCATTCCATGTGATGGGATGCACTCTTGGCCCAGACACATGGGGGAGGGCCTAGGCCCATCCCAGGATGATTTGGTGGACTTTGGGGAGCCCCCCATCGAGGGCCCTACCCTGCCTGGGGAGTGGAGGGTGGATGGGGTGGGGAGAGGTCGGGGTGGGGGAGGAGAGGTGGGAGCGGGGAAAGGGAGGGAGAAGGGATTGACATGTGAAACAAGCTTGTTCCTAATTTGAACTAATAAAAAAAGGAAAAAATAGGAAGTAAACTGTGAATAATAGAAGAGCTAGTCATGCCCTATAATTAGGATGAACAATTTAGAGATTCACCTGTGTAGCACGCATACAATGCTCAGATGGTGAGTGTATATGTGTGAGAGCATGTCTGAATGTAATTATATTCTTTATACTCAAATATGATTTTACTGACATAATGTATATCAGAAGTTAGAATGAGTAAGGTTTGAGTAATAGTTTGATAGAGTCAACTTTCTTTCAAACTACTTTGACATCTCTGCTATCTGTTGTAATTTAAGAAAAGCAGCATGTGACAGAAAGATGCCATGTGGCAGGGTTCAAGCAGAGGGGTTTTTTAATTAGGGAAAGGGATCATAAAACTGGGAAAGGGAAGTGAGCCTCTGGATAGAGGAGCAGCAGGAGAGAGGAGAAAGGAAAGAGGGGGAGAGAGAGAGAGGAAAAGAGAGGGAGAGACAGGGGAACAGCAGACAGAGGGAGAGAAGAAGAGAGGAAGAGGGCGACAGAGGGAGAGAGAGAGAGAGAGAGAGAGAGAGAGAGAGAGAGAGAGAGAGAGAGAGAGAGAAGGATGGTAGAAGGTAGCAGGGCTCTTTTAAAAGGGAACATAGTGAATGTGCAAAGGTGGTACTTTTAGTGGCTGCAGCTGAGGGTGAATCCTATCAGAACCCCAAGGATAGGCAGGACAGATGCCTGAATACTAACACTATCAAACTACTAAGCAACTATCTATTCTAATGAGTAAACTTGGTCATACCTCTCAAAACTATTCATTACATCCCTTACTCTCTCCGAGGGAAATAAATGGAAGCTTTTATTTTCTTATTTTTAAATAAAAAATAAAAACAAAACCTTCCATAATATGGGTCTACTTCTCTCTCAAAGCTCATTTGGGGCAGACAGAATAAATTTTAGTGAGGAGAGTATTTTTGCTCATGGTTTTAGAGGGCTTATCCACCATTGTGGGAAAGCATAGCATCTGGCACTTCTCCATCTGAAGCACCAGGCTCCTTACACCGGCAAGAAAAACCCTCAGTCCAGAGCCAGAAACAAAACAAATCATCTTAAGACCCACCTCTAGAGACCTACCTGTACTAACAGCTGGAAACCAAGTGTACAAAATATATGTGCTGCTGGGGGACATTTCACATTTACCTTGTAAAATGAGAGGGTTGTCTTTAAGGATCAGAAGAGGCCCTTTTATTTCCAAGTATTTAATAGTCTCTACTCAATTGAATCAATCAGTAGAATCAAAATAAGACTAAAATCACAATTACATCTTGTTCCTTGCAGTTGACTATGAAAAGGAGAAAATAATAAAGAGGGAAATGACATTTTTTTTTCAGAGTCCCTAGTCAATAAGACCAAAAGTGGTAAGGAGGGAGAAGAAGAAAGAGGGGCAGGGAGAAAGAGAGAGAGGTAGAGAGAGAGAATATTAGTATTTGAAGTGATGAAGTAGGGTTTGAGAGAGATAGTTGTCATCTGGGAGCTGGCTTGGTTCTGCGGGGTCCTCCAGCAAGCCATTCTCATGGCCTTCTCCAAAGTCATTCAGAACGCTGATTCTGCAGAATGTTTTATGAAATCTACTGAGAGAAACTGGAATTCCAGTCCGTTCCAACACACAGCATATACTGTTAATAGTGTGTGATGAGGCTGAGATGGGATGATGATGATGATGATGATGATGATCTTGATCTTGATTCAGAAAAGAAAGAACATTCTAGCACCTAACATTCAAATTCCACAGCAATCTGCTTCCAGCGAACTAATGGGAAACTTTGACATTCCATTATTAAATCGAGGAATTTAACAGAGTTCCGTGAATATTTCCACCAGCACATGTCCCAAATGTTCTTCTTCTTTCCTATTAGGATCCTTGCAGAAGCACCAGAGTTATTTCTTAGTTCATTCATGACGCTATGAAAAATTCTATAAGGTGAGTGGTTTATAAAACATATTCTTCTAAGTCTAGAGGCTAGGAGATTCAAGGTCATGATGTAAATCATTTGGTGTCTGGTAAGGTTCTCCCCCTAACAAACATCTGTTCACACTTCCTTCCAAGTATCATTCTTTTTCTTTTTTCTTTTTTCTTTTTTTTGAGACATGGTTTCTCTGTATAGCTTTGGAGCCTGTCCTCAACTAGCTCTGTAAACTAGGCTTGTCTTGAACAGCGATCTGCCTGACTGGAATTAAAGACTTGTGCCACCACCACCCAGATACTCCCCAAGTATCATTCTTATTAGAGCCTTGATAGGAGGTAAATGATAAAAAGGGTAATTGAGTTCTTTCTGAAATCTTATTCTCGTTGGAAGTATATTCTTCTTTTCAGGGCATTCTCCAGAGATGTAAGAAGCTGGGCATGAATAAGAGTCACATCTATATGGTCAAGTCTTCAGATTTAAGTAACTTACAATGGACTAGCTAAGTAATGTCTGATTTTACAGCTTTGAAATACCAGCTGTTAATATCAAATATCACTAGAACAATGCTTGAGAATTTTCCATTAGAAATAAGTTTAAATTAACCTAATACAGTAGAAAATTCCATCCATATATGAAGGTGACCTAAATGAAATCACCAAATAATGGGGGATAAAGAGTCCCAGTTGGCCATCTCTTGTCACCAAAGGAAGCTTCCAGTGCTGGGATTGGGTTACATCTAATTGAGGTGTTGGCCAAAGGGGTCCAGGAGAATCCCCCAGCAACCCCGGCTGTTGCCAAGACTGTCAGTTCACAAACTGACTGCCAGGGCACATTGCTGAAGACAGCACCTACACAGCTCATTGAACATAGATTGGTTAAGCCAGTGCCTACAAAGAGCCTTCACCCCATGTTCCAAAGTGTTGGTGCAGGAAGGTACTCTGCATGCTACAACACAAATAGGTACATCCTGTAGAAACAGTATTCTAAACTTTATACTGTTTTCTTTTATTTTCTTGTTTTTTTATCACACTATCTTAGTCTCTTGTTTTGTTTTGTTTCATTTCTTGTTTGTTTTTAGTGTGTCTGTGTGCGTGCGTGCGTGTGTGCATGCATGCGTGTGTGCTTGTGTGTGCTTGTGTGTGTGTGTGTGTGTGTGTGTGTGTGTGTGTGTGTGTGTGTGTGTGTGTCTGTCTGTCTGTTATCTCACTTTGGCCTCAAGTTTGTATTCCTTGCCTTGCCTCCCCAGTGCTGGGTTACAAAACTGTACCATCTTTCCTAGCTTGTCTTCTCATGTTTTATAATTGCCCTTCCTTTGCATTACAATATCTACATTTGAAACTTAGATATCATCCCTTTGACAAGAGCTTGCAATGCCACCCACGAATTGTTTAAGCAGCACTCTATGAGAATGAGTTCTTTGCATGGGCGTCATCAAAAAGCAGAACACGTACTCCATAAAATGTCTATAGAACACCACTCTATCATGAGTTTCTCATCTTTCCAGTTGGGTATTATTAATTGTTTCAATTATTGTTATTGAAAGAGTCCCAAAAGATTGCAGTGTGATTAGAACAAGAGTACAAACATTTTAGCAAATATATCAGCTGCTTATGAAATAAATTGCTATTCCAGAGCCAACTTATTATTGTAAGCCCTGTTATGCAATAAAATAGAAACACCCCTAAATGGACACAGTCCTTTATTATCTCTTCAGAGTAAATTATAGTATTGTTCAAATGACTTTTGGTATGTGTGCTACTTTATCTTCATTACAAAGAAAAAGATTTGGATATGGGCTTTGGAGGAAATTGTGGCCTCATCAGGGCACAAATAAATTACATGTGACCCATTGAAACACGTCAGTGTGTTCAGATAGCTTTTACTAAAAGTACTTGCTTTGGAGGGTTGCAGCTTATTTCCAGATCATTTCACTGGATTATATTTACCCTCACATAAAATTCTTTTTCTCTGGTGAAATGTATGCTTCAATTTTTTAAAGATTTATTTACTTATCATGTATATAGTGCAAGCCAAAAGAGGGCACCAGATCCTATTACAGATAGCTGTGAGCCACCATGTGGTTGCTGGGAATTGAACTCAGAACCTCTGGAAGAACAGTCAGTGCTCTTAAGCCCCGAGCCATCTCTCCAGCCCATGCTCCAGTTTTTATCTCAGTACTTTGCTTCCAAAAGTTGAATTTTCAAATGCTGTCATGTGCAGTTTGACCTCCGATCTTGACCCCACAAAAATCACCAATGGCCTCGATCACACTTAATGGCATATAGAATGATGATGTATGAATGCTAAAAAAAATATTCTTTGTCAAGATGTATTTATTATGTGGCATTGTGCTCTGTGCAACAGAAAGAATTAAAGGACAAAAAAAAATGGTTGCGCCAATCTAACAATTCCAATATTTCAAAAGTCATTTATAAGTTTAAAAAAAAACTAAGATTGGTATATTTTAGTTTATTTCACATAATTTAGCTGTGCACACAAGTTTATTCGATGCATGGATTTTCTTATATGTCTTAATAGGTTCCATAGATATAAAAACTCTTGGTCAAAAGTTTTCAAAAGTGATTTCTAATGGTGCCAGATAAGAAACAACAGGGTTTAAAGGCTGCCACGTGTTTATTTCACAGCTGGATGGATCTGCTGTCTATCAGCTATATTGTTATAGGATTAAAGTAAATGTTTCTAAGTTTAACGCAATTTAGGGATAAAATGCTGCCACTGTGACTGATGATGGTGGTGGTGATGATGGTTCTGATGCTGCCGTTGCTGCTGCTGCTGCTGATGGTGGTGGTGGTGATGATGTGATGAGGCTCTCTGGTGAAGACGACATACTGTGAGGATGGCATAGGGTGTGGTAATGGGGTGCTAGCACGGTTTTTCTCATGTAGTCTGGTGTGAGTAGGGTGTAGTGTGATGCTAGCTATGGCAGCTCCACGTGGAGATGGATGGTGTGGTTATGTGATGATGTCAGTGACATGACGTGTGACGGATCAGTGGTGTAATGTTATGAAGGTAGAGGGCAATGAGATGTTAGTTCACTGTCTCTGGCTGACACAGTGTTTTACGTGGGGAGTGATTCTAGGAGGCCAGAATCTTAAGGATGGGTATCTGAACTGGCTCTGGACTTCCTGGAGTTAGTGATTAATGTGATTTCACTTAAAGGTTCTAATATTCATTTCCAGCAGTAAAGAGGGAACTGGAAGCCCACCCTGAAAAATGGCTTCATTTGGGTTTTTTGATTAAAGATTTATGAATGGTAAGTTTCTGGGTGATCATATACCTAATGTCTTGAAAAATAAACTAAGGGGAATTATTGGGATTTGGCACTTATCATTCAGTGTACTGAGAAAGGGGTTATTAGCAGAGAATCCATAGCTTCAAATTCCTAGCTTAAGTTCTGCATAAATGGCTGGAAGGCCTTATGCCTGTCCTGAAACCCTTTGGCTGCGCTGCTGGAGTTTCTGAAAACTCAAACCTAGAGTTCCATCTTGTGAGTTACTGAATAACAACAGAAAATGAATTTCCAGATTTTCAGGATGTCTCCTGTTGGAGTAAGGGTATTGACTGCAATATTGCAAATTGACTGCAAATAAGTGTTACTCTGTGAATTGGAATAAGAATGTGTACACAGATCCCTTAAAGAATGGGGTACCAAACTCTCAGTTTCTGCACAGCCTTTTTTGCAAATAGAGGTAATTTTTGTAAATATGTTGTCAGACTTTGGCTCTGTTTAAACTGGAGGATCTATAATAGTTTCCCCTAAGGTCTTACAAGGTACTCCTGATTTTTCCCAGGGTCCACCTCTACCAGCCTTCTGAGCACTTCAACTACTATTAGACTCTGTAAGATGAGGCACTTTGTATGACCCGTGAGAATATCTATCACACCTAAATTTCTGCACAGATTTTTCATTTTGCTTTTTTGTTTTCTTTTTCAAGACAGGCTTTCTCTGTGTAGCCCTAGCTGTCCTGGAACTAGCTCTTGTAGACCAGGCTGGTCTCGAACTCACAGAGGTCCACCTACCTCTACCTCCCAAGTTCTGGGATTAGAGGTGTGTGCCACCACTGCCTGGCCAGATTTTCCTTTTTAAATAAGCATATATCCAAAGAAAATATATGCCATGCCTCTCCAGGTATAGGACAACAATATAAAGCAATATAAATTGGATATATTAATCCAATTTACTGTATTGCACTGCTAAGTAGAGGTTCTAGTTCTAATGTAGCTCTAGTGGTTACAAAGAGGTATAAGCCCTCATTTGACTGGTCAAAACATGGACCAGAAAGTGAATTTATAACATGTCCCAGAACTTGCTTGATACAGTAGAAGAAAATGTATAATAGCATAGGGAAAGTGGGATATTAGAATATATCGGTCATCAGAAATTTGGACACCCACCATAAAAGAACACACCTTTCAATATTACTGTTAGGATTAAATTTATGAAAATAGTTGGGCATGGTTGTATGGTACAAGATACATGTTTATAACCCAAAAAATAGTAGAAGGAAGAAAGACAGGAGGATCATTTCAAGGTTGAGTTCAGCTTGCTCTACATGATGAGCTCCAGGCCAATCAAGGCTACATACAGAACCCTGTCAAAACAGCAACAACAACAACAACAACAACAACAACACACACACACACACACACACACACACACACACACACATGCTGTAAGAACATCTCCAGAATCTTTAAAAGGTTCTGTGGTGTCTCTTCTCTATGGGCCAGGAATCATACTAGGATCTACAACTAGGAAACTGAGATTCCTTTGTACCATAAGATAATAGGATTCCAAGGTACAAGGCAATTCCTTGCAATGAATATCTTAGTATATCTTATTGGTTATGCCTCTTGATGGATACAATTGCATATCAAAGAAACCAGCACAAACACAGGCCCTTCGTCAATCATCTTGTCATCTACCTAGTATCAGTGCTGAGCTGCCTACTTGATTTCTTTCTTCTTCAGAGAATGAAGTCCTTGAAATCCAGGTCCAGGTTTCTTGATTATTTAAAACAGTAAATAAAGAGTGGAAAACGTGTGTGAACAATAATTCCTTATCTGGAATTTGTATCACTCACTTTTCTTTACTAGCTTTTACTAATTTATTTAGATAGTTTCATGTATTAAGATATATCAAACTTAAATCTTCTTATTTTCTGGGTCTTATTAGCATAAGTTGTTAGACCCCGAAAACTCAAGTATCCGGGGTCCCAGGCCACGTTCGCGTCACCCCAATCACCAGGCGGATTCGAGAGCTTGCTGCAAACTGCACGAGGCTTTATTGTAATTTAACGAGCTAACCCCATGTTAGCTTGGGTCTTTCACCCACCCACCATGGCAGACGGCTAGCAAAGACAGTTTGAAGCCGCTTCGTACAGATCTTTATAGGGCAGCGTAAGGGGAGTGTCTAGGGGTATGCACAGGCTCACGATTGGTGTGTCTCCAGGCTTGGAGGGCTTGCCCTGTGTTGATTGGTCAACTGGTTGTTATGGCCCATAGGCCCTCCCAGGGTGGTTGCTATGCTCTCTACGTCATTGCTGTGCGCTTGTCCATAAAGCACACCCAGGGTCGTAAAGCATAGCGCCACCAGCTAACTTCCGATTGGCTCCTTGTCACGAGACAGGCATCTGACCTCTAAGTGACCAAGGCAGGTTTATGGCAAGCACGTGTTCGGCTGTTATGGCTGCCAAAAGGGAAGCCGATTCCTTCAAAGTGACCTTATCTTGAGGGAACTGTGACCCTAGAGAACAGGTTTTGCTTTCTAACAGTTTCTGACATGCTTCCATTTGTAAGTTACTCTTTAGGGCTGAGAATGGGTCTCAGTGGTAGAGCACCTCCCTTGAGTATACAAAGCCCTAGGTTTCGTTCCCAGCACTATAGTTGATTAAAATAAAATAATAAAACTCAATAGTACATTGGCACCCAAGTGGCACAGTTGGTTAGTGTGGAGTATCCACACAACACTATAATACCAAAGTGTCTTCTTCTTCTTCTTTCTGGCTGCACAGCTACACAGAAGGTCATCTTGACTCTTACTGGGGCAATCATTTATTTTAGTGAATTTATTTCTTCATTTATTCATTTCCCTTAATCAACGTTCTATTGCTGTGAAGAGATACAATGACACGGCAACTCTTATAAAGGAAATAATTTAATTGGGGCTGGCTTACAGCTTCAGAGGTTAGTCCATTATCATCATGGTAGAAAGCTGGAGGAGCCCAGAGCTCAACATGCTGATCCACTGGAAGGAGAGAGACACAGCCTGGCTTGAGCGTTTGAAACCCCAAAGCCCACCCCCCGTGACACACTTTCTACAACACTTTCTCCTAATCTCTGCCAAGTAGCACCCCTATTGACCAAGCATTTAAATATATGAACCTATTTGGCCATTCCAGTTTAAACCACCACAGCATTTATCTCTCAAATAATCACCAAGCATCTAATGTATACAAAATAACTACCAAGTGTCTACTGTATACAATATATTATACTACCTATCTCAGCATGGCCGGGCTTCTTAATAACTAAGCCAATTATCCTTGTCACAATCAGTCATAATATCACAAAAATAAAAGCCTTTCTTCAATACACAAATATTTTCAGTTTTCCTTAGACATTTACTATGGTTAAAAGGCAACATGTACACAGGCAGGTCACTTTGAAATGCCTATGCCATCATCACTCAAATATTTGCATGAAGACCAGTGGAGTTGCCTTTAAGTACTACAACAAATGGCAGGACAGTCAGCCTTCCAGAGAAATCTTCCTTTGAAGGTTAAAGTCATTTGCTCCCACAATGTAGACTGGAGTTCTCCTTTTTCTAGTAGAAAAGACCATCTCTAACAAGGCTGTGAGAGGAATTCGGGATGATACTGAGTGTGGAGAAACTATCCTAAGGCTTTCAGTAGGACTGTGCTGCAAGTGTGTAACTAACATCCTACAAATATTTCCCTGATTTTGGTGGGATTCTGGGGTCATTATTATGCATCCCATGCAACTGCAGGCTGCCTTGCAGTCACATTCCTGACTGAGCATGATAACTGCTACAGTGCAACTGTTTACCCCATCTCTAAATGTCACAGCAACATGACCTCACAAGAGAGGTATTTGTTTGTGTGTCTCCTTGGAGCAGGTCCTTCTCTCTCTCTAGGGGATCGTGAGTTGTTAGTAAGTATGAAAGTAACAGGAAGAGGAAGAAAGAAAACTGAATTCAAACAAACAGGAGCAAGAGGAGGAAGGAATGAGAGAATGGAGGAAGAGATGGAGGGAGGGAGGGAAGGAGGGTGGGAGGGAGAAGGAAGTAAAAATGAAAGGAGGGGAAAATATAGCAATAACAAAACTAACTTCTACCCAATACTTGGTAACATCAAATGCAATATTATAGAACTAAATGTTTGTATGTTGATTCATGAAGTCCTCATGTTATCCCAATAATGGTATTACCACCTCTGTTGGGCACAAAGAAGAAGGAGCTTGTAAAGCCCATACAGTCTTAGTGGCAGAACTTGAATACTGGAATTCTCACTCCAGAATCCGAGCCTGTAAACTACATTCTGTGACTCTCCATACTAACAATAACAGCAAAATGAAGCAAATTGGGTAGAGATGTAGAATTTGCCAAATAAACATTTCATTCAGTAAATATTTATTGAGCTGTGGAAGACGTAGCCTCTGCAGTCAACGCACTCACAGTACGGTACCCTGAAGATGAGAGAAACAGAAAATGAAAGTGCAATAAATACCAACACTGCAGGAGAACTTCAGACCAGGCAGGACTTAGAGGGGGATAGTGGTAGATGGCCACTTCTTCTCTCTGAGGGGATGGAGATGCTACAGGAGTTTCTTCCAGAGGCCATTTCTTGGCTAACCCAGAGAAACATTCTGGTGGCTCTTTGAGAGAAGTATCAGGAAGTGAGGCCTGAGAGTCAAACAGTAAGGGTGCATTTTAGACCAGCATGAGAGCAGGTGGTGTTCAGATAAGAAGCTTTGGCACTTGCAACTGGAGCAGTGGCTTGCTGATTAAAAGCATTTGCTGTTGCAGAAGACCTGGGTTCAGTGTGCAGCACCCATACACCATCTGTAATTCCAGTTCTGGACCATTCTCTGCCCTCTTCTGGCTTCCATGGGCATTACAAGAGTGTGGAGAGCATACATACATGCAGGCAAAACAGTCATACAAATACATGAAGATAAAATTTGAAGAAAAAATTTCCAGCACTTTTTATCAATCGGTGCCATTAATAAGGGACACTGTGGGGCAAAAAGTTGGCTCAGTGAATAATAGTTAGTGATGCCAAGCCTGAGGACCTGAGTTCAACCTCCACCACTGTGTTAAGGAAAGAACTGACCTCTGAAAGTTGTCTATGACATTACACCAAAGCTATGCCCTGTACACATACATATGAATGAATGAATGAATGAATGAATGAATGAATGTAAATATTTTGAAGGGTAAAAAGACAGGCCATTACCTATTTCCCAGGCTTCTGGAATGGGCAATTTGACAATATTGCTAATTAACCCAGGAGAATGAGTGAAAAAAAGAAATTTATGGGAGGGGGGGTTGGAAGAGGAAGATGTGATAAAGATAACAAGTGGTTGATTAATAAATTTGAAGTCTCCAAAAGATCTCTAGGTTAAAATGTCTAGAAGCCCCACGGAAGCACACACAGACCTAAGAGACACTGAGACAAAGAGAATTGATTGCTAAACCAAGGAACAAGAATTAAATAAGGCTGATTAGTAGGGCTGGAGATGCGGGTCAATGGTGATGCTCTTGCATAGCATGTGCAAAACCCTGGGTTTACTCATTGGTGCCATTGTTGTTTTTTTATAGCAGTGATGTCAAATGCAATAGAATGAACACAGAACACATATGAGTACTTAATAAAAGGCCCATTTATGGTTTTAGACCACAGTTAATGGTTGGGAGCAGGATATGAATAAAGAGCTCTTGAAAAGGATAACTTTTCCTCTAAATAAAAGTAAAAATGTGTGTGTGTGTGTGTGTGTGTGTGTGTGTGTGTGTGTGTGTGCGCGTGTGTGTGGGGGCACAAATGTGTGCATGTGTGAATGCAACCCAGCAAGTCCATTTTTTGTTATTTGTGTGCATATGACCACCCTGTATTGACCACCTATAAAGGGGCTTTATCACTAGTAGAGGCTAATTATCCTCCCAGTAGTCATTAGTTCTTAGTCTGGGGTGGGACCCCCATGGAAATTCCCCCCTTCCTCACTAATATGTCCATTGATATGCTATTATTCAGGTCTTTTTAATGCAGACATTTCTAGGAGAGACTGCTTCACTACAGACTTCCTGGCGATAATCAAAGAAAAAGAAGTTATCAACTTGAGAGTATGGGGCAAACAAGGGAGGGACTGGAGAGACAGTACCTGGGAGGGGCTTGAGGGAGGAAAAGGAAGAAAGTAATATAATTCTATTTCAGTTAAAATAGTTTTTAGAAGAATAAGACAAGAGAATAAGGAGATAAATATCCAAGTGTCCCTGTTTTAACTGGAGAGCTAAACTTCAAGGTTAATCTACAAATTAGGATAACATGTAAAAGTATATGGTGGCATGGTGATAGAGCTGATGACAGGGATGACCAGTTCAAACTGAAGCTTCCCTTTCGGCAGCCATAACGGCCGAACTCGTGCTTCTATGACCTTGTCCTAGACACTAGAAAGTCAGATGCCTGCCTCGTGACAAGGAACCAATCAGAAGTTAGCTGGTGGAGCTATGCTTTACGACCCTGGGTGTACCTTACGGACAAGCGCACAGCAATGACATAGAGAGCATAGCAACCACCCTGGGAGGGCCTATGGGCCATAACAACCAGTTGACCAATCAACACAGGGCAAGCCCTCCAAGCCTGGAGACACACCAATCGTGAGCCTGTGCGTACCCCTAGACACTCCCCTTACGCTGCCCTATAAGATCTCTTGGGAGACCCTAGGAGTCATCTTTTGCTAGCCATCCAAGAAAGGAAAGAGTTAATGTAAAAGGTTGCAAAGAAGTTCCACCTGAGACTTGGAAGAGTCCATTTACAGAAGCATAAGACTGCTTTCTATCTGGCCTACCTCTGAATCCCCCTCACAGCAGGAAGTTGTGATTAAATGATAGGTTGTTAGATTTTAAGAATTCAGTGATGGAATGCTACAAATGCTCAAGTGGTGGGAAAAGAGCTACTGAGTGTCATGAGGGTTCCATTACAGTAGCAAGCACTTGAAGGAAAGGTTACTTTGGCTCGTGGTTAACATACCTGACTCTATGGTCATTTGTCCCCCTTGTTTCAAGGCCCAAGGCAAGGCAGAAAACCATGGTATGGAAAGCTTCCTGCCACAAGGAAGCAAAGAGAAAGTAAAGGACAGAGAATCCCATAGTCCCTTCAAGGCCTGGCCCTCAATGACCTAATTTCTCTCAGTAGACCCTGCCTCTTTAAGTTTTCACTTTCCCAGTAGTGCCACACACAGGCCTCTGAGAGACATTCTAGATCCAAATTATAGCACTGGAAAGATGTGCTCGTGTGTGTGTGGGGGGGGGGGTTGTATACCGTTTATTGAACTAATCTTCTACTGGGTGTCTGTCGTGTTCTGTTGAGAATAACTATTCAGCTAATCCACATTCACCTACTAAGAGGTCAGCATTGCTTTTGGGAGAGAACATTCAAAGTTTCATGACTCATATCAGTAGTGTGCTTATAGTCAAATGAGTCAATCAATTAGAAATCTACAAAGGCCAAGTTACGTAGAGGCGATGGCACAGAGATGCTCAGGTTGCTGAAGGATCAGAGAGAAAAAGAAGTCCAACCTGAAGTGAGAGGGTGGAGTGATAAGATACCCAGTGAAATTATGGCTGAGGGGAGTTAGGCGGGCAGAGAGCTTGGACAAGGCCTACAGATACATAAGATGAGGCTAAAAAGATAAGCAGAGTAAACCATAATGATCTTTATAAACTATTTGAAGGATTTTGGAATATTCACCTGGCATTCTCATGTTCATTTAGCTTAATTAATTAATGTATTGATTGACTAAAATCATATCAACAGAACCATCCGCCCCATCTAGAAAACTGAGAGTGGCAGTCATCGCCCATGAGGTGACCTGTGTATGTGACTTTGGAGGATGTGCCAATAATAGAATTTAATTTCTAGAACCTTCCAATATCTTTTAGGGGTCACAGGACAGAAGATACAAAAGTAAATGTGTTCTATTTTGTTTATATGGGGCCTTCACAAACACAGACTAATTGAGGAAATAAGTGTAGAAGGGAGTTAAAAGTGGTCCTTGCCTTCTTTTATTTCTGCCTTTCAGCTCCATGTGTTTGAGTCTTAATTATTCATCCCCAAGGAACAAGTGCTTAGTAAAAGAGGAGGCAATGATTCCTGTGATGAGAAAATAATGCACCCCAGAGAACAGGATGAACTGGAGAGGAAAATGACAAGTCAGATGAAACCATAGAGGGTGGCAAAGTGGAACAATAGATTGAAGATACTGGTGAAATTATAGCCCTAATGGGCACAAGTAACAGAAACTTCTAGAATCTTTTTTCCTTATGAAAGATATATGATTATTATCTTATAGCCTTATTATTTCAAAAACCGGCATTATTTAAGGATAAGAACTATAGAACCTTTTATCAAAAATGCAGGAGTTTGCAGAGTGCTGAGACACTGAGAGGGGATATAGGTCATCACTTTCATGGCTTCAATTATAACTTCCGTTATAAGTTACCTTTCTTTGTTAGAAATTTTAGAAATAAGACTTTTAAATTACTAAATTAAAAATGAAATAAGTTTGTTTAAATATAAGCAATACAAATATTTTGCAGTCACATATTGCCTCCTTACCTTGAAAAAAATAAAACTTTGCATAGAGTGTTGTTCAACTTTTTGTCACTATAATAAAATACCTAGCTGGGAGGTAGTGGTGCACACTTTTAATCACAGCACTAGGAAGGCAGTGGCAGGCATATCAGTGACTTTGACACCAGCCTGGTCTTCAGAGTGAGTCTAGGACAGGAAGCCCTGTCTTGAAAAAACAATCAATAATAATAATAATAATAATAATAATAATAATAATAATAATAATAAATCTTAAAATATAAAATTAAACACCTAATGTAATTGACTTACAAAAGAAGGAAATGTTTTGGATGCTGACTCTAGAGGTTCCAGGTAAGATCAAGTGACTGTTTTCTTTGGGCTTCTGGTAAGTACAGCGTGTTATGGTAAGAGTACATGGTAGAATTAACTGCTTATCTCACCAGTTAGGGGTACAAAAGAAGATGTCTGGATGGATAGTGTTGCCAAATCTCATTCAGAGTTATACCCTTATTGATCACTGCATGGAAATCTTGCCACCTTGGGGCCAAGTCTCTAACATGAACTTTGGAGGGATACTCCCACAAACCACAACCCCATGGTCTTCATTTTTTTACTTCAGAAAGAGCAAACTGTGAAGTCTCTACACTTGTGATGACTTAAGTGAGAACTGCCCTGTAGGCTCATGAATTTGAACAGAGTCCCCATGTTGAAGGAGCTGTGGAAGCTTTAGGCAGGGAAGCTTTGCTTGCAAAAAGCCTGCCCCAGGGGGAAAGGCTTTAAGAGTTTACAGCCTCACCTCACTTCCAGTTCAATCCTGTTTCTCCTATGACAGTTGAAATATGATCTCTCAGCCTCCTGTCCCTGTCACCATGCCTGCCCCACCATTGACTTCTAGTCCTCTGCCATAAACGCCAAGGGAAACTCCTCTTCAAGCTGCTTTTGGTGATGGTATTTTATCATAGCAATAGAAGCAGCTACAGTATTGCAGATGTCTTTCTTTTGTAATTTAAAAAAAAAACAAAAACAAAAACAGAAACTAGTTATTTTAAAAAGGATAGTACAATTTTTACCAAGCTACCCTTCCAACACTTCCTTTGGAAACCTGAATCCTCTAAACTGTTGTTCGAGCAAGGCTCCGGCCATCTTAGAAAGCGCCAGTGCTCTGGAGGGCCCCAACATCAGACTTGCTTTATTGAGATCACCTGTGAGCTCTCTGCGACTCCAGTTTCCAAAGAATTTTAATCTTGGAACTTCTAAAGGGCCAAGATTTATGTGGCCATAAGTGAAACAGTTCTGGAATGAATAAGATCTAAAAGTTTAGAAATCCTCAGGCTATTCTCTAAACAAAGATGTGGGAAACTATTAATGTTTACACTGAAGATTCCCTTGTGTTGGGCTTCTTTCCTTTCTTTCCTTCTTTCATTTTTTTTTCCTTTGCCATTGTAGGCTATGAATGGTTACGTCCTCTGAAATCCCTGTGCAGTTGTATCTGTGAAAAGTAACCTGAGGGTTATACATGGTAGATGTAGGTGACCAGGCTGTTTAGATAGCTCACCTATTTTACTCATAATAGGGTGAACATTTCACAAGAACATGGGCTAGTGTGTGTGTGTGTGTGTGTGTGTGTGTGTGCATGTACACACACACACACACACACACACACACACACACACAGGCACACACCTCAAATGTGGTTATAAACTGGCAATCTGGGAATCTGAAAGCAAGAACATTTTTTTAATGTTCAGCTAAGTTGATTTAAATGTTAAGACACAGAGGCCCCAAGCTCAGAGCCCATGATACTTTCAGGGACCCACAAAAAATCTTCAGTCTCCTTTAGAATTACCAGAAGTAGAGAACTTTTGATTTGAGCAATATGTTCTAATATGTGATGTTTGTGTATTTGGTTTTCTCCCAGTGCAGCCATAAGCTGTGATTAGCGAATGTGTTTGCAGGGGCAGTGGCCCCCGAGGGGACAACAGGGCTTCTGAAAGTCACGCATGGCCTGAGCTCTATGTACTGTTCAGTTGACTGCAGGGACCCTTGAGAATACATCTGCGCCAAACATCTTTCCCATCCAGAAGCCAGAGTCTAATGAAACTACAGCTTCCTTAGTAAATAATTCAGTTGATGTTTTTCAGAGAAAAGGCATTCCACTGAAGTTGAGGCATCTATTAACAGCATAAGTTGTCACTCCTGGTGAAATGAGCAACGAGTCATGATCTCTCTCTCTCTCTCTGTCTCTCTCTCTGTCTCTGTCTCTCTCTGTGTCTCTCTCTCTCTCTCTCTCTCTCTCTCTCTCTCTCTCTCTCTCATTCTCTCTTTCTGTCTATCTCGTGGTATGTGTGTGTGTGTGTGTGTGTCTGTCTGTCTGTCTGTCTGTCTGTCTGTCTGTCTGTCTATTTTTAATTACCTTGTTAAAGCATTTTCTGTCTTAACAAACTGCCAGATCTGTGGTCAAGAATTTAGCCCTTGGCCATGCAGCATACTGCTCTCCCCTGGGCTCACTGTGGTCACTCAGTACCTCATCTGAGTAGGGCAGGATATTTCACTCCCTCTCTCACCAGCAGGCAGTGGCAAAGCTGCAAGTCAGGGTCCCAGAATCCTCTCCTGCAGGCTAGCCCAGGCTTCAACCAGTTGTGAAGGTAGTCTCTCCAGCAATTGCCAGGCCCAGTTGGGACATGTCACATTTAGCATGTCAATTGGTTAAGCAAGTCATGTGGCTGAGATCAGTTGCCTGGGATGGGGAAATGTCCACCTTTGGTTGGGAGTACCTGGAAAGTTATTGTGCATGAATACCTTTCTGGAAGAAATCTGTAACTATTTTTTGAACAATCTACCACACCTGCTCTTCAAAAGTCTTCCTATTGATATCCCTGTGATGTCACCTCCATTTTGGAGTTTTGTGTTCAATTAGAATATTTCTCAGTTTTTAAACTAAAGCTTTGCTTGGTTCCAGAAGATGTAAACACTGCAGTTATATTTTAAACATATCTACATATGTTTAATATATATTATATTGTATATTATATTATATGTGTTATATAATATATTATATATAATATAATCATATTATATATATTATATATAATTTATTGTTCAAATCTGGAGTTCTGTCCCCTTAAACCTGTGTGATTTGGTAGAAATATTTTTTTAAACTGTCTTCCAGCTCTTTTGAAACACAAAACATCATTGGTGTCTGCAGTCCCTCTATTATACAACAGCACAGCAGAAAGTATTTGGAGTGACCTGGAAAAGACCACAGGATGAACCAGAGCTGCACATTTTAGAACCTGATAGTTTCTTTAAGGTAGTGTTACATCAGAGTGAATTTACTACAGACAGTCTCTCTAGTGATTGATACTGTCTGTTCTTCACGTGCTGTGAATTTCATGGCTTTTAGTTCATTTGTCCTGGTGACTACTCTTCCATTGCTAACCTGCAGGCAGACAGGAAGTAATTTTAGGGTGTACTCCTGGAACTTACGTAGGTGTTTTAAATAAAATCACCTTATTCTGGTGTGATATTTTGACTGGTATAAGTTAAAATTCAGTTTTTCTTTTCCATAGTTCTGATCTCCAGCTGGGTGCTTTGTCCTTCTTGGTTTTGGGTTAATGATACGGGTAAATTAATTAATGATGTGGGTAAATTAATTAATGATGTGGGTAAAATGTTCCTTTTCAAGTTGAATATGTGCATGCTTCTTTTGTTTTTCAGTGCAATGCCTCACTTTGGGTTTATTCTTTAAAAAAAAAAAACCTTTTTTAAAATTAGTGGTGTGTTAACTGAAGCAATCCTCTTTAAATTTTCAATCTGGGCTAGTTAAAGACTTTCTATTTTCTGGAAACCTTTCAATGATAGTTTCACTCACATCCTGCCCTCTCACTTGTACCTATCCGGATCCATTAGCTTGCTTCGTGTTAAACAAGGCTTATTCCTGGGAGAGCACCAGCCTTTCAACACACACACCACAGAAAAGTAAGCCTTTAGGCTTTCTTATCACCTGGAATATGAACTTACTCGTAATAAAATAAAATAGAAATCACACTCTGACTCTGGAAGCACTGTCTAAATTAAAACATACTCTATCAGGGGAGCATAGTGACTTTTCACTTATACTTACATTTTAGTGAGATAATAAATAATGCTATGATTTGTAATTTGCACAGATTATATGAATATACTAGACTTGTAATATAGATCCAACAGCAATATTCATGTTCGTTTCAGATTCTTCCTTAGGCTTACTTTGTGATATGGTAAAGGATGAAAAGGGAAGAAAATTTCCTATGAGGTTCATTTATTCAATCCTATCTGAAATGAAAAACCCCATATTTTAATCACATCTGGTTTACTTGGGGAACTGATGACATTCAGGAATTAGCTAAGAATTAAATTTTATTCACTCATCCTTTTACCAACAGATATGATAAACCCAAAAAGCATGGAACAATCTGCATTTGTATAGACTGCATATTCATTTAAAAATAAATGTAACTGTATTAAAGTCATATTGGCATATGCATTTATAAGACATATTTTTAAACATGTATATATATTTTTATATAAAACTTAACAAAGATTTCTAAAAGAATTTTTCATCCCATAATAAAGGTGGGATGAAAACCACTCTGTTCAATGTGTCATTTTACAGGAGATGGTGATTGTGGAATAATAGATATATTCACAACAGGCATTTGGAAATCTATGCTTAGGAGTCTAAGTTTCCATTACCTACTCATTCTGTCTAAAAGTGTTTTTTTCTGGATGGATCTTCCACTGGATAAAAGAAAAAGAAACAAGATTTATGGTCCCAGAGTTAATTCTAGAAAAGGTTTCATTTGTCTCTACCCTTTGCACCCCACTCTAGCTCCACTATATAATATAATAATAACTCAGTGAGAGGAAATGTTTAGACAAAATAAATGTCTTGGAAACACTAGCTGCACACATGCTTCCCTTGAGAGTGCATTAATGAAATTAACTCACATTTCACTGGGCCTTCCAGTTCCCCAACTTAGAAGCAGCGGGAAGCATGCTGCTGAAGGTGGGTTTATTGAAGTTCAGAGCGAATGAGAAAAGATTTCTCTTAGCAAAAAACACGATAGAAAAGAAAGCACATGCATGGTATTCTCATATTCATTAAAATATTCATACAGTTCGATGAGCCGTACATTGAAAATGTTACATACAATTTACAGTGTTTGCGTTGGCTTCTTCTTCACCCAAGAACTGAGTGATGGTGATAATGTCCTCAGTCTAGTTATAGACACCTAAAAGTTTATATGTGAGTATTACTGGAAGTCAGCGGAAAAATCAAAAACTTGAGTTTCGAAGCTACAAAGTAACAAGGGACATGTAATATTAAAATTTTCCAATGACAGCATTTTGTACATAACAAATACTATAGCATCTACCATGTGAGTAGGGAATCATGTAGCATACTAATAGGTTTTAATAGGTCTTTTGATGAGCCTATTGCTGGGGTTGGAATAGTAAGTGGTTTATCTAGGATTATTATTTTGCCAACAAGTTTTTAGGACATTAAGAGCATCTGGCATGATGTTTTTGTCTTGTCATAAAAATACATTTAACTGAGATTTTTTATGTAAAAGTATGTTTATTTCTATTTTTCCCTTTTCACCATGCTTGTTTCATAAAATCTGTAATCTTCTGCTTGTGAAGTTAGAAGGCTGATATATTTGTGTAAAAAGAATAGTTTTGTTATTTGTGACAAAGAGAACTTTATGGAAAGAAAATTATTTGGAATTAAACTATATATTAAACAGAGATGACATATAGACTAGAAAAACTAAAGAAAGTGAAAACTTATTAGGGAGTTTCTAGGTAACGATTAGATCGTATTTTTCTATCATCTGAGTGGTTCTATTTCTTTCCACAACAAAATGTTGCTTCAAGTATACACCTCTAAATGAATGAATGTTTATGCATTCATTTTACAATTAATCCTTACATTTATTATGTTAAAAAGATATTGTCTTAGAAAAAATAAAAGGATGAATTTTTGTTTTGCTTGACATTTCAGCATGGTGGAAATTTTTTGCCATATATATGAATGTTTGGGGCCTGCCAAAACTTAAAAGCTCAACTTTCAAGAAAAAATGAAATTGCTCTCAGCTATGATTTAGTACTTTGTAATTTGGAAAGATATTTTGTCTTTAATTGAATGTATAACTTTAAAAGAGTGGCCATGATAGCCTTGATAAGTGATATCAAGGTACACTGTGAATACATCTATACTCTTCATGGAGCTCGCACTTCACACACAAGGAAAATGACGGTCTGTGATTAAGACTTTGTACCATATCACTTGGTTTTGAAAATATGCATGGAAAGAACTATTGGAGGCATTAATACATTCTCCCCAGCTTCTCATCTCATCATCTCAAAGCCATAAGTAACATCTACTCTAATTTTCTTCTGCAGACAGGCCAAGTAAACAGACCATGGGTAGAAGAGGACACTGGGAAATGTTAGTTGTAGATCTGCCTAGCCACCCATGCAAACTTGAACAATCAACTTCTTCAGCCTTTACTGGCAAAGTGTCAGCGTTGGACGGGTGTGCTGATGGTCTGTTACAGCTCTAAAAGTCTCCTCTGACTTCTCTGACCCTCAGATCAAAGGAGCTTTTACTATACAAAAGTCCTTACTGTGTGAACAACTGGGCTTTCACTTGCCCCAATAAAGAATTCACATTAGCTGGGTTAATGTCTTTACCTACTTTCTCCTTAAACACTGAATCCATTGTAAGACAGAGTGTTAGTGAACCAACTCCCCAATTTGATATTAAAAATGAAAAATCAGGTGCCTTAAAATGCTGTGTTTACATACAGTTGATAAATTACCTTTTAAGAAAATGTATTTTAACTGGGTGCAGCGATGCATGCCTCTAAATTCTAGCATTTCTGAGGTAGAACCAGAAGGATCAGAGTTCAAGGTCTTCCTCAGCTACAAAGCAAGTTTGAGGCCAACTTTTGCTGTTTGAAATGCTGTCCAGCCTCCTCCTAAAAAAAACTGAAGAAGCAAATAAGCCAATGTGAACTAATTTTTCATTAACCAGCCTTTCTCTTATGCTTTCTATTACTAGAAAAACAGTAATTAATTGTTCTATCTTCTACTCAAGTGCTCCTTCATTTGTTAATCTGCAGTGCCAATACGGACTGTATCGTTTCCCACAGTCCAATTGATAAATCCGAAGGGGATTTTTCAAGTATTCTGTATCAGATACTGCCTCAAGGTCTGATTTACATGCTTGGTTTTGTTTTGCTTTTTAAACAAAAGCATGATGGGAAAGGGCTCCATTACTCCCAACTCAAAATTCTTCTGCTTCTGGACCTTGTAGCCTAGCTGGGCCTTTTTCTGATCAGGAGGGGCTATTTATTAGGAGCCATACAAAATAAACATGAAACGTTTGCCATAAAATATGACAACCACTTTAAATAATGTTGACTTAATTAAACTTTAAACTTTATTTATAAATTTTATGGCTTCAGTGTGAGCGCTTCTCGGATGTTTACTTCAGTGGAAAATCCATCATGTGAGGACCTTGAAAGGAATTAATCCCCTTACCCCTGGCACAGAGCTCAGCTCCAACAATTCTGATCTAAATATTTAGTGATGGATGATTCGTGTTTATGAACGAAGGGCAGCATGACACTGAAATGTGAACTGTGCTTTCCTTCTTGAACATATGGTTGGAAAGACACTGGAAACTGAAGTTATACCAATCAGCGGAAGTTAAGCACCCCCCCCCACACACACACACACACACACACAGACACACACACACTTGTCTCTTTATTCTCCTTTGTCTGTTCCATCTGTTACTGGAGTCTTTATAAAGAAAAATTCTTGCAGTCAACTTTCCAGAAAAGACATTCCGTTGACTCTTGTGGGTTTGGTAGCTCATCCGTGGGTAAACTAATAGCCCCGCTGAGTGTCAGCCAAAGGTCATGGGCCTCTCAAAATATTTCTGGAAAAAAAAAAGTTTATCACTAAACTGAAGTTTCTCATTAGTAACCCTGTGGTGTCTAATCTGTGAAATTACATGATTAACTCTTTTGCAGGGTCGGCTCTTGTTGAAGCTTGTAATCCCATGGGAAGTTATTAAAAATATCACCAAGATAATGCTTCAGCTTTGTAGTTGGCCTCTGGGGTAAAGAAATAGATCATTATTAGATGAATACTTTACAATCAAGTCATAGATCACTCACAATTATTAAATGGCTGTCAAGGAAATTTTTATTTTAAAAGTTGAGGACAGTGTGATTTACAAAACAAATAAAAGTGATGAAAGAATTTCTTGTTTCCTTTGTTTGGGAAATGGAAGGGCAAACATAATGCCTCCCCCCCAGCCCTATGTGTTTTGTGGGAGGGGTGGTATTTGAATGGTTCTCTCAAATACAGATAGCTTACTTCATGTTTTGTTTTTCTTGAAGTTGTCTAGATGTTCCTTGAACAAAAGAGATAGTTCTTGTAGTAGGAAAATAAACCATACAAAGCAAATGTTAGAGAACGTGGGATGGAGAAACCATGAATACGTGCAAACTGTGTGAGCTACTTTTTCCTGAAGACAAAGTGGCCTTGTGCTCGTGCATGGTAACTGACTCAGTAGACATTCCAGGAGATACTCCAGTTTTCATTCAACTCATAAAACTGTTTAATAGCCAGAACACTTTGCCCTTAATGAGGGAAGAGTACAGCAGTAACAGTGTTCGAGTGAAAGCAATACCGCATAGTCTCATTACTAACAGCCCAAAGCCAGGACACAGTGCGGCTGCTTCAGGTAACTTCACTATGATATTAGGCTTCTTTTTTAAAAAACTTATTTTTCTTTCTTTTTTATTATTAGAAAGAAAATTATTTTACATGTCAATCCCAAGTCCCTCTCCCTCCCCTCCTCCCCTGCCCTACCTATCCCATACCCTTTCTGCTCTCCAGGGAAGGTGGGACCTTCCATAGGGGGTCTTCAAAGTCTGTCATATTCTTTGGGATAGGGCTTCTTGAGCTAAAATTCTGGCTTCTGAATTTTATTCACTTACTTTTATCCATATTAAAAGGTTTCAGATGCCAATCTCTTACTTTGCTTTCCAGAATATCTACTGTAACTTTCTCACTAAAAAAAGAAAATCCTAATCAAACAGGTATGTGGGGTTTTCTTTAATCAGTCCATAACCAGGCTTATGAGAGTAATACAGAAGAAAAGGGAGAAGGAGGGAGAGACAAATAACACTAAAGATGTTTGGGAAAGCCATAGAAAAATCCATTATTTTATAAGCTTACTTTAAAATGCATGTATGTATTTTGGTTTAATGGAATTACCTCACACAGCAGGATAATACCTCCTAGAATTCATAGACTGACAAAACTCAAGTGTCAAGAAAGGAATACCTTCCTTTGAGTTGCTGGTCAAGGGATCCAAGTCCATATATATATATATATATATATATATATATATATATATATATATATATATTGCCATTGCCATTGCTGTAGGTTGCCTAGCAGAACATGAAGCCATGACCTTATTGCTAAAGATGCTGCACACTCCAGTCACTGAAAATGTAAGAAATGAAGCTATTTGAGGAATCAGGTACTTGAACTGGAATTCTCTCTGAGGGCTAGCTCTCACAGCATACAAAAGTGCTATGCAAGCAACCAAGGGAGAAAAATATGTAAACAGTTTTACCCAGGTGTAAAGCCTGCAAATCATGACAATGGCCAGGTAAGCAAGATAGCCCCAATAATGAAATAGTGGCACAACCAACAGAAAAGTCTTATTGTACCCAAGGCCTGCTCTATAGGGAGGGAACTCATGCCAGGTACTGTAAACCTAACCAAATATCTGTGGCTGCCAAGGTCATAGACACTAAAGGAGAATTTGCCATTACTATGTTCTGAAGTTAATGTAATTTTCAACTGGTGTTTTAATCTCATCCTTATATCCATAGATAAGAGTAGCTCCACCTCTCATCACAGA
Source organism: Cricetulus griseus (assembly GCF_003668045.3). Taxonomy (NCBI): domain Eukaryota; kingdom Metazoa; phylum Chordata; class Mammalia; order Rodentia; family Cricetidae; genus Cricetulus; species Cricetulus griseus. The sequence continues at coordinate 242,317,170 of NC_048595.1, read as the reverse complement.
ACTCTCTTTTTACAGAAGGCAACTGCTCTTACAGAGATCCACAACTAGTGACTGCATGGTGCCCATCCCCAAAGGGAATATCTATAGCACAGTTCCTGCACCCAAGTCTCAGGAAACATCATGGAAGAGGAGGGATAATGATTTTAAGATCCTAAGAACTGGCACACAACTGTTTTGAGACAATCTTCTCTGGGCATGATAGAGATGCTGCTTTCCTAAGCTATCAGCAATATGGCTACCTGTATGAGACTTGCAAAGACCACACCAGCCAACATGCCAACATAGATGGAAAGTTTCACAAGGCCCCATCCCCTATGTGAGGTGCTACACACAGTCAATAGCTGCTGAGTGAAGAAGAACCAATTTCCTTCAGGGGCAAGCCCCCAATCCTAATGGTCAGCCCAAAAAACATGTATATACAGCTAACATGAACTGCTCTCACACTCATGCATGCATGTATATGCATGTGCACACATGCATTCATGTAGAGCAATAATGATTATAGACGAACATGCCATGAATTCAAGAAGGGACAAAGGAACTGAAGGGACAGAAAGAAGGTATGAAATAACACAATAAGATATTCAGTGTGTGTGTGTGTGTGTGTGTGTGTGTGTGTGTGTGTGTGTGTGTGTGTGTAAAGGCCTTTTGACTATCCAATCAAACCATTCAGATGCCTGAGTTTGATCACTCACACTGACAGTTGACATCCACAAGATACTATAAGCTAAAGTTGCTGAGTGGACTCAGTAGACACTGCTAATGTTATGGAGGAAGTTTTGTACCCACAATGGCAATACTTTCATAAATTTCTGAAAGTCAAATTCAATAAAAGAAGCAAAGTAGGATATCAGTAAAATATTTCATTTTGTTTTGTTTAGTTTACATTTTCAATTTTCTGATTCTATCCAGAAAAAGAACATTACCATAAAATTTCATTAAAGAGGAAATACATGACAATTGTAAAAAGAAATACTGGTTTTCCATTCACAGTTGGACAGCAGCTCTACTGAGTTGTTATATAATAAGCGTCTCAGATGTCAACTATTATTGCAAAAAGAAACCATCCACCAATTCAGTTTTAATTTTATCTTCCATTTCAGGTCATCACAGGCCTAAAGTACAGTGTAGAGAGTATACCCTAACCGGCAAATTCTGAAGATAGTTGCAGAAAGACAATCTGCTGTAGCTGACCTACTCTGCTGCCCTAATTCTTTGATACAAAGGCCAATAAGGATGCTGGCAATGTGTCTGTGAAGTGGTCTCTCTAATGCCATGTAAATGGAGTGACAAGACATTGCCCTGACTAGTCCTTATAGTCATTCTTTGTGACTCACCAGAAGAGCTAGCCTCTGTCTAGTCCTGCTCACTTGACTCTCAGAGAACCAGTTCATGGTTCAAAAATCACTTCTGGTGTGTGATTGGAAGACCATAAGAGAAAATGCTCAACAGTCAAATGCATGTCAGATTAGAAACGATAAGGGTGGTTTAAGTACAGCTTGAAGAAGGGAGAATGCCACTTCCAGTGAGCTTTTTAAAGATCATTAATACCAATTTCTCTGAAAAAAAAATAAGAAAGTGGGTTTAGCAAGAGAAGCAAACTTCGGTACATTCGAATAGGTCACCATTGTCACTTTCCAGTGTTTAGCACAATCTATGTGGCTTTATTTTGAATCATCCAATGGGTTGAGATCAACACTCACCACTAACATTCACCACAAGCCCCTATTGCAGAATATTGCTTTAATTGTGTAAAGGCGTGTTATGTTACATTTGTTTCTGCTGCATTTTTTTAATTATGCAAAGATGTGTTGCTGCTTTACCTTGCATGCCTAAGGCACTTGGTTGGTCGATAAAAAGCAGTAAAGGGATAGGCAGGGCTGGCAGGCCGAGAGAATAAGTAGGAGGATTCTAGTCTCAGGAGAAGAGAAGGAGATAGGAGAGCAAGAGAGAAAGAGAGGGAGACACCTGGGACCAGCAGGCAGCCACCAGTCAGACATTAAGTAGGACATACAGAATGAAAGAAAGGTAAAGAGTCCCAAAGCAAAATGCAGATGAAGAGAAACGGGTTAAATTAAATCATAAGAGCTAGTGGGACAAGCATAAATAAGGCCAAGCATTCCTAACTAATAATAAGTCTCCGTGCCATGAATTGGGAGCTAGTTGATGGCCCAAAAGAAAGCCTGCTACAACCCCTCTTTCTTAAGCAGTCTACCAAGACAGGTGACCAATTGATATGGCAGGCATCTTTGAGTTCACACTATTTTCAAAGGATGAGCCTGGCAAGGGTGTACTCTACCTTACCATCACCCCATGGTAAAGTTTAGGGCAGCACAGGTGGTAGGAACATGAGTGACAGCTGCCATTTCTTGCCCTTAGGAAGGCAAGAAATCTGGGTCTGAGTCTCAATCCTTGAGTGCAGGGCAAGGATACTACCTCCCAGTGTCAACTACAGGCATCATCAGGCATATTCCTGCAAAGAGTGGACTTTGTGAAAGTCTAAGGGAAAGCAGTAGCTTCCAGTTCCTCTCCTAGGAGGATGAGAGAAATCAGGATACTGCTTAGATATCCTTCCAGTAAAGTATGCTGGGCAAGGTGGCTGTTCCTTAAATGTAATTAAGATATACAAACTCGCTGCAGTGCAGAAGCAGGCAAGACCAGCATTGACTCATGATGAGTTCTGGTGGTTCTGCTGGTCCATTGCTTATTCTAAATCTGCTGCAATGTTGTACTGCCCACTGGATCAGATCATATTATGGTAGGATTTGTTTCACAGACATCATTGTATTTTCACATGGACAGGAAAGACTACAGGTGAGAAGGGTTAGTAGTGGGAGGTTCCCCCTGAATGCTTGGCTCTTATTAAAGGGCCTAATCTTGGTCTGTCACTAAGAGGCTATTTCCTTTCCCCAGAAGTCAACAAAAGTGTGATGGACCTCTCCTGGAAAGGCTCCAGCTCTAAATCTTGCCATTATAGGGTGGTTATAATTTCTCTAACTTGCCATTGTAAGATAGTCACGGGGTAAGGGGATGCTTGTGAAGAGAAGATGGCAAGATAAAGAGCTGCAGAAGAAATTCTCCCCAATTTCTATGTCAAAAGAGCATTCACTGGCTTGCACTATTTACTTTCTTTGACTAAACTAATAAAATGTAATAGAGAAGCAGTTACAGGATTGCAAGAAGTGATACAAATGGTGGTTCCATTTTTTTTTGTTTGCAACAGCATGCAGAATTAGTTAAATCATCTCAGCATTTTAGATTTGTGTATGTGTGCTCATGTATACGTGTGCCGGCGTGTATGTGTATGTCTGCATGTGTATGTATAGATGCCAGAGATTGATGTCACATGTCCTCCTTAATAGTTTTCTCCCCCTTATGTACTGAAGCAGAGTCTGTCATTTGAGACCAGAGATTGATGACTTGAATAGCATAGCTAACTAGCTTGTCCCAGGGATGTGCTGTCTCAATCTCTTGGGTACTGGGATTACAGTTCTCCAAGCCAACCCAGCAACAACAGGATGCTGGAGATCTGAGCTCTAGTCCTCAAATCTACACAATGACTATTTTTCCGATTGAGCCACCTCACCAGCTGCCTTTCCACCTTATTTTTATTACATTGATTTGCTTATTTTATTTTTATGCATATGTGTGAGTATTTGTGTGCATGTGCATGTCTATGCATGGGCACATGTCTGCCACAATGGTTGTGTGCAGTTCAGAGGGCAATTTGTGGGACCCAATTCTCTCTTTCCACAGGGTGGGTCCCTGAGATCAAACTCATGATGGTAGGCTTGACAGCATGTCTCTTTACCTGATGAGCCATCTTGCTGGACTTCCATCTAATTTTTCTGAGACAGGATAACTCACTGCACCTGGAGTTCATCAATTTGATCAGACTAGCTTGGCAGTTGAGCTCCAGGGATCCTCTAGTCTCTACCTCTCCAATGCTGGGATTACAATTGCATTCCATTGGACCTGGCTTTTTATACAGGTGTTGGGGGCCTGCATCCAGCTCCTCCGGCACTACTTTTTCTATCCCCATTTTAGAATAGTTTTGCTTGTTTCAAAAGTACTGGTGTAGATGTCTCTATCATAGATTATCCTACCTCTGTTTCATGCAGCACTGCAACTCTTGGTTAGGTACATAATTCCTGGCCTTCTGTTAGGTAGAACACAACTCATAAGTGATTAGTGAGCATTTGTGAAGCAAACTTTCTTAGAAACTTCAGGGTCTTACATTACGAAAAGCTGGGATACTAGCACCAGCGACTTTGATGTACTCTTGGAGAAAACAATGTGGTTACAATTGCTCTCTCATCCAAAATTGGGGAAAGTAGCCAAAACCAACATTAGAGAATTCATGTTTCACATGGACCACTACTGATTTCATAATGTACATGAATCTTGCCAAGGCATTTTTGTAAGATTACAGCAATTCTGTTAAACAAGAAAACCTTTTCAAATACACAGATTTAATTGTTTGTTTTAATCACCAATATTTTTATAAGCCATCATAATGAGCATTAGTCTTAAGGAGAAAAATGCTAAATATTCACACATAGTCAAGTTTTTTGTAATGTACTCTCTGACATCACTTATTAATTGATCCCAATTCACTAAATTAGGAACTGGAGAGATGACTCAAGTGCTTGCTGTACAAGCATGACAACACAAATTCAATCCCCACCACACGAACACACACACACACACACACATACACACACACACACACACACACACACACACACACACACACACACACCAACAGCACATGGTGACATGAGCTTTTGAGCCCAATGCTAGAGAAGCAGAGACAGGAGGTTTCCAGGAGCTCACTGACTAGTCATTCTATTGAGCCACACACACCAGAGTGAGGGGTAGGACCCTGTCTCTAGTGAAAACAAGATCGACAGCTCCTGAGTAAGAACAGTGGAGGTTGACTACTGATGTCCACACTTTTGTGCACATTAAACACACATAAGCATGAACACACAAATGTTAAAAATTCAATTCATTAAAGTGTTTGTTACCTTATGACGACTATAAGGAGGAAACAGGGACACCAGCGCCATTAGTTTCATAAAAGCAAATCAAGGAATGTATAGGTAAAAAGCACAGTTACTAGATTTTATTTGTTTTATTATAATTGGTTTGGTTTGGAGAGGAATAAAAATATACTACTCGTGTGCTTTGAGAAAAATAATTCAAAACATTCCATGTAACACATAAAATAACAAAAACAGGTTTCAATGTCATGTGTAGTTAACAACGTCAAAAGAAGAGGGAGAAGAGCTAGACATGAAGAAGCAAGTTTAACACACACAACCACAGTGAAGTAAACAGGATCCTACTCAGCAAAAGATACAGACATTAGTATGGATGCAGGAACTATGGATGATGGGCTCGTTTCACAGAGAACAACCTTCTACTATGTTCAGTCAATTTTAGTCATTAAAACTCATAAACTTTGTGCCTTTTTTCACAGACGATGCAATTATCCTTGTCAGTTGCTGCATGTAATACTGTGGCTGAAATTAAGGAGAAAATCAGAAGTACTCCCCAGGTACTTCCAGTCTACCTATTTGCACCTCTAAATTGTCAGATGGGAAATAAGTCTAGTACTTTGGTTGTATTATTTTTTTTTTAAGATTTATTCATGTATGAGTGCTGTACACATGTATGCCAGAAGAGGGCATCAGATCTCACTATAAATGGCAGGAAGCCACCATGTGGTTGCTGGGAATTAAACTCGGGACCTCTGGAAGAGCAGCCAGTGCTCTTAACCGGTGAGCCATCTTTCCAGCCCTGGTTATATTATTTTTAAAAAATAGCAAATAACTATTTCTGTTGCTCTGATAAAACACCATGACCAAAGGCAATTAAGGAAGACAGAGCTGACTTTGGCTAATTGTATCTGACATATAAAAGAGGAGGCAAAGCCTGGCAGGAAGCGGTAGGCATTGGGGGCAGGATCAGAAAGCTAAGAGATCACAGCAAACAGGAAATAGAGTGAGGCCATGAACTCTCAAAGGCCATCCTCAGTGACATACTCCTCCAAGAAGGCTGGCTCACCTCCCTAAAGAGTGCAGCTATCTGGAAACCAGGTGTTAAAATGCTTGAATCTACGGAGGACAGTTTTCATTCAAGCCAACACAGTTCATAGTTATGTACACTAAGAACTGGTGGCCTTCTCAAAGAGGACAATTCCAAGAGTAGCAGTGGACAGCTTCTCCCTGTAGCCAACTGTTCTTGGAAGGCCATTTTCATTTAAGTGACATGCTTACATAAGTCAAGCAGGAGGGGTGGGTTAGAAACAGTCCTGTCAAAAATTTCTTCCAGACAAACGGAGCTGGTCATAAGTATGTCAACACCAAGAGTTAGGGAATAGGTTGGTGGCCATTTCCTGGGTGCTGAGGAACTTCCATACTGCGTGAGAAGCAAGCTTGTTGAATTTGAAAGCAGAGTACAACTCCAGCCGCTGATGCTTGTTGGCCTGCTCATCCTTGCAAAAATAATGACAGTAGTGGTTTTCAAGCTGTGTTCAACAGGGCCCCTACCTCCATGAGCACACAAAGGAATAGCATTGTTTTTCATCTGCCTTAATTCTTATATTAGCAATGTATCATCCCAGAATGAGTGGGCAAGACTCATTAGGAGGTCCAACTAATTTGGAAAGTCAGGATTTTTCTCTCTATACGCCTTTACCCACCAGTATACATATATACAGGGTGGTTTAGAATAGTCCAGGCAGCATTTCACACTTGATCAGCCCTCTCCTCATGGGAAGTTTTCCCTCTGCTCGCATAAGGATTGCATGAACTGTTTTGAGATACAAGAATAAAAGTGTCAATGACCCCAACATCATTGCCTGTGGAGCTGGTACCTAACCCAGATCAAATAATTTTTACTCTATAAATAAAGGATCTGGACTGTTTGTTGTAGCCAGCTCATCTAAACAGAAAAGTTTGGCCGGAAAGTGATCCACATTTCAAGTATCAGCGCCTCGTGTGTATGAAACATGCACATGTTTGCACACAAATGCAATTCAGGCTCACACACTTACAGAGTTTGAGCATGTGCAGACATTCTTCCCCCACTGAGGAGTTTCAGAGCAGCTGCCCTACTCTTGCTCAGGAGACGCTCAACATATAATACAGAGAAAAAGGACCATCCTAGGACTTTTCCCAGAGCAGCACTGGCTCAGTAGGTACTAGAATTAAAAATAGGATAAATATCAATTTTAATATTTAGTGGCTGCTTAGTTTTAAGCAAGAAAACAAAGAAGCTGGAAAGAGGGAGGAGGTAGGTACCTGCAGGCAAATGTCTGGGTTGCTGGGTGGTAGAATTCTGGTGACATCAAGCTTTGACTTTTGTTTTACCAGGACAGTTCCTAAGTTTCTTTTAAGAAGAATTTTCAACAATCCCCCTTTTATTAGCCGTTTGTGCCCATTATAGTTTTCTAGTTGCTAGTTTGTTATGTCTTTAACATAAATAAGGTTCTAAAAGTGTCTCATGTGAGGATTTGCAGGGTTGGGCATGCTATTTAGACCACATAAAAAGCCATGCAAAGGACTTCCCTTGTAATGGGACTCTTTTATATTTAATACAGCTGTCATATAAACATATACTAGCATTTAAAATGCAGTTTCTGGACTATAAAATAAACACCATTTCTAATATTGCTGGTGCCTTTCACGTGCCCAGAACTCAGCTCATTAACTGCTCTTTATGCAATTTATGTGAAAATGTGTTTTAGCCATCAGAGAACCACATAAAGTGCATTACGCCTTGAGGGTGGAGTCATTAACAATGGAAGAGCAGTGCAAGTCCAACACACCAAAGGTTTTATGTAGACTGAGCAACTTATAGTTAATTTTAGGACCCATACAATGCCACAAGACCAGCCAACCTGAGATAAGTTGTTACTGATTATTATAACAGCAGCCATCTATGCTATGAATATACTAGCTAGAGAAGATTGAAGTTTAATCAATAATAATTCAGTGTTCACCTAAAAGCAGTAATACATTTACTTTTCAAGTTAAAATGAAATGGATTTAAATAGTCAATCTGCATTTACTATCTTTATAATAAAAATTCACAACATTGTTCCCCAGTTGTCTCATCTGGATGATAAAAATAGCACAATGAACCATGCTCACTGTGTTTTTATAAAGGAGTTCATTCATGTACATGAAGTTCAGAGAACATAAGCTGCATGCAACCAACAATCAAGGGATGTCAGCTACCACTAATATTATGACATTTCCATACGTTTTATTTGTGTGCGTGCGTGCGTGTGTGTGTGTGTGTGTGTGTGTGTGTGTGTGTGTGTGTGTGTGTTTTGAAACAGGGTTTCTCTGTGTAGCTTTGGAGCCTATCCTGGCACTCGCTCTGGAGACCAGGCTGGCCTCGAACTCACAGAGATTCGCCTGCCTCTGCCTCCCAAGTGCTGGGATTAAAGGCGTGCCCCACCAATGCCCAGCCCAGAGTTCTTTTTCAGAGTCACTTAAAGTCAGTATTTCACTGAATATGTTGAAAAGAATTGTCCTAGGTCCAATAAAAATTATCAGTGTAAGTTTCCGTGGCAGGTAAAAAGAGTTATGCTGCATATAAATACATAGCACCAGTTGATCTCAATGTATTGACTAAAACATTTTTTATCCTTTTAAACAAAAATTCCATAGGATTTGATCATTCTGTTTAACAAGTTCAAGTGAATATAGAAATCATATTGGTAAAATTTTAAGATAATATAATTAGATTTAAAAGAAAACACACTGTTATTGCCAAGTATCTGGGGAGTGATTGATATATTGATGAATGGTGCTAGAACAAATGGCCATCCTTTTATAATAAAGTACAGAGGGACAAAAGGCCTGGGAAACTAAAAGCCTGAGTATGAAAACTTTGCAGAAACTTTCAGGTGAAAACCTAGAAAGTTATTTTGCAGCATTAGGATACAGGAGACTTCCTCAAATTGAGCATAAATTCCACAGCTAATATAAGAAGAGATGTTGAAATTTTATCTATTAACATTTACATTTTCTGAGCATCAAATGACAAAATAAAATTTTTAAATGAAAAGAGATCACCCACCAGACAATATTTGTAAATATGCTAAAGCCTCCATTCTTGACATGTTTCCTGGATTACAAAACAAGGGGCAACCCAATAGGATGTGGAAAAGGAGTTCCCAGAGAGGAAAACACAGTGACCAGGCCATGTACAATACCCGACCTCAGCAAAAAGAGATCTCACACTAAATAATACCAGTGGGCTTTACTTCCAGCAAGAGCATGGTGGCTGTGCATGAGATAAAGTCCATTAATACAGAACAAGAAAAGTTCTAAAAAGATTTCTAGTCTGTTTTATGATCAGAGACTGAAATAGTATTTCAGGAGCCAAGATTCCAAAGAGAAAGGCAAAATGGAGTGACACCCCTGTAAAATTTACTGCCTAGACCACAGAAATATTTGCCAATCCATCACTTTCAACCATGAGGATAAAGCCAGGCAAAAACTGCTAATTAAGAGACTGCCCAGTGTTCTCAAAAGCAGGGAGAGGAGAGAGCAAAGAAACAAACTGGAGTTCAGTCCATATCGTAGAAGAAGGTCCTGGGAAAGCACCCCAAGCACTCTATTGGAAGGTTGGACAAGCCACACTGTTGGCTTAAGGAAAAGGACAAAAGAGTGAGTCTCACTGTCACTGAACAGCGCAGTGAGTCAGCTCAGTGAAAAGAAGATGAAGGCTTTGATCGTTATTTTTCTGATTGATCAAAGCTTAAGTGTGTCTTCTCTATACAAGATTAATAATTAGAATGCTCAAATTACCTTTGAATCATCCCATCATTACAATGCTGTGTTGAAAACAAGAAACATAAAGCATGAAACATAAAAGCAAGGGAGGAAAATGTTCCACAGAGAACACAAAGTTTAACGTGACAAGATGAAGACATTTTGGCAATGCCTAGGATCACACCCAAAGTCTTGCCTATATTAGACAAGTGCTTGAGCTTCATCCCCCAACAAGCCTGAGACTGTCAACTAAAAGTAAGAATCCAGAAAAAAGCCGGGCATTGGTGGCACACGCCTTTAATCCCCGCACTCGGGAGGCAGAGGCAGGCGGATCTCAGTGAGTTCAAGGCCAGCCTGGTCTCCAGAGCGAGTGCCAGAATAGGCTCCAAAGCTACACAGAGAAACTCTGTCTCGAAAAAAACGAAAAAAAAAAATCCAGAAAAAGAAATTACATAAGAGTTCTATTTTGGAAGAGCAGAATAACAGTTTAAGAACCCAATGCATTTGATTTGGCAGAGAAGCAAATACTGCTAAAAAGAGAGTAAATGAATTGGGAGATAAAGAATGGAAAACCTGCTTGAGTGACGCAGACGGAGGAGGCTGGGGAACGCAGAATGGATTACAAGAAGCAGAATGGACATAACTAAAATGATTAGCATGATGCTTGCATCAGTTTCTGAGCTGATAGCTTCCTCCCTGCAGGGAGACTCAGGAAGTAACGCTCAGGCTCAGGAAGTAAACAACTCAGGAGCTGTAGGAAGTCCCTGACACTGACCAGATGCATGAGACACCCTGCCCCGCTGTGCAAGCTTATACAAGCCAGTAGAGCTTCTGAGAGACTCTCAGACAAGACAAGCTGCCTGGAAGAGGCTCACATCAGCCAACCTGCCCAGTAAAAGTTCACCCCAGGCAACTGCCAGAAGAGACATGGACAGGACCTGACAAGCCGCCTGTAATGCTGGGTAGTCAACTCCACGGTTCTACTGGCTTTGTGAGTCATCATCTCTCCTGGGTAGCTTTTGATGAGGCAGCTGCCTTTGAGTCTTCCTTCTGTATGTAACCCTTCACCCACACTCTTGCAAATGAGCCCAATAAAATTCATCAGTTCACCAAGTTGGACTTTGGTGCTATCTGTTGTTGGTTTTGTATCTGGAGTAAATAAACATTTGTTTCTGTTGTCCTAGAAGTAGTAGATACAAGTGTCTGAAGTCTCATGAGTACAATAGGACAGAGTGATACAGTGAGATGCAGACAATATTTGAGAAAATGTCAAGAATTTTCATAGGCTTGTAGAAAATACCAAGGCATGATCTCATAAAGTTTTGAGACCCACAAAATAAAAAAAAAAATACAAAGAAGTTTGCATAGATTTACAAACAGCAAAACTACAAAAACAGCAGAGATTCTGAGATACAGAGAAAATAACAAATATGTCCGGAGAGAAAAGACTTTCCTCATTTGAAGAAAGGAGAGGCTGATGGCTAACTGCTTGATACAAATACTAGAAACTGAAGAAAATAACATGGCTTTTATAAACAAGCATTGAGAGAAAAAAGTGTCGATACAAAACTCCACTAACCTCAAAATGTAAAGCAAAGTGATCAGCATTTTTACATATATAAAAACTAAGCTGCTCACCTGTGAACACAACTCTAAAAAATCATTTTTTATTTGTTTTGTTTTGATAGAGGGTCTCTCTACACAGCTCTGGCAGTCGTGGAACTCACTATATGGAATAAGATGTAATTGAACTCACAGAGATCTCCCTGGCTCTGCCTCCCAAGTGCTAAAATTAAAGGCATGTGCTGTCTGAAGGGACCTGCTCCCCTTTTGGCAGCCATAACAGCTGAACACGTGCTTGCCATAAACCTGCCTTGGTCACTTAGAGGTCAGATGCCTGTCTCGTGACAAGGAACCCATCAGAAGTTAGCTGGTGGCGCTATGCTTTATGGCTCTGGGTGTGCTTTATGGACAAGCACACAGCAATGATGTAGAGAGCATAGCAACCACCCTGGGAGGGCCTATGGGCCATAACAACCAGTTGGCCAATCAACACAGGGAAAGCCCTCAAAGCCTGGAGGCACACCAATCGTGAGCCTGTGCGTACCCCTAGACACTCCCCTTACGCTGTCCTATAAGATCTGTACCCAGCGGCTTTGAACTGTCTTTTTCTAGCCATCTGCCATGGCGGGTGGGTGAAAGACCTGAGCTAACATGGGGTTAGCTCGTTAAAAAAAACATAAAGCCTCGTGCAGTTTGCAGCAAGCTCTCAAATCTGCCTGGTGATTGGGGTGACCGAGAGCGTGGCCTGGGACCCCTGATACTTGAGTTTTCAGAGGTCTAACACTGTCAAGCCTGTAAAAATTACCAAAATGAATGAATTTAATACATGCACACAGTTCCTACTTATATATTGTCTGACATGTATGAAAAGAAGCAAAATAGATGACAACCAATAGATCAAAAGATGGGAAATGAGCTTATGCATTGTTGGAAAGAGTAAATATATAAATATATGTATATATTTATATAAATATATAAATGATATATTCAATAAATCATATATTCAAGCTTTAATCTGTATGCAGTCAGTGAAAAAGAACAGTGATGAATTATCAAGTAGTGGCAAGTAAATAGGAAATTATGAAAAATGCCCGGTTAGCTGGGCGGTGGTGGCACATGCCTTAGTCTCAGCACTTGGGAGGCAAAGGCAGGTGAATCACTATGGATTCAAGGCCAGCCTGGTCTACAAATCGAGTTCCAGGACAGCCAGGGCTGTTACACAGAGAAATCCTGTCTCAAAAAACAAACAAACAAGCAAACAAACAAAAAATACCCGGTTAATATTGAAGAAGATAAGAAAAATAAAAGGATAATAAAACAATAAAAAATCTAGTAAGATGATGAATTAGAATTTAAGTGAGTGTGCTATTTAATTAAATGCAAGCAGTTTGAAGACTGTAATTAAAAGATAAAGTTTGTTGAGTTGGACTACTTTTTTATATTTTTTTAATTTAAACTCTCTAATTACTACTCATATTTACATATCCATTGCCCCCATTCCCTCACCCTCCCATCCTCCCATGTTTCCCGCCCCCCCAACCCATCCCCCAACTCCTCCCCAGGGATAGTGATGCCCTCCACCAGGGACCTTCAATGTCTGCCATCCTTTGGGGGAGGGCCTGGGCCCTCCTTGCTGTATCTGGTTGCCATTTACAATGGTCAAGATTCCTCTGAAATTCCTCACAGCCAGTGAGACAGCTCAGCAAGCAAAGTTTTTGCTGGCAAGCCTGATGACCCAAATTCAATCCCTGGTACCCACATAATAGAAAGAGAAAAATGACTCCCAAAAGTTTACCTCCCTCTCTCTCCTCACAGATGCCGCAAAACTTGAATATAACACACTTTGGAAGGCTGACTAACCTCGATTCTGTGTTGTGATATGCAATACTCTTTCTAATGTTTGTATAAAAATAGAGTGTAAACCTTTTTAATGCAAATTTATTTTTTTCATTGCATATTTTGCAGACTTTATCCAATACACATTGTCATTTTTTACTGTCAGAAAAGATGCCCCTTTTGTCATTGCAACTATTTTTTAAACCCAGAAATATTTGTACTGATGCAAATGATTGTAGTTATTTTGGATAGTGTTTTGCTAACTATAGGAGAGACTTTTTCATGCATATTTCTATTTTGTTTTTTGGGGGGGTTATTTCATTTTAATAGTAGTAAAATACTTGGAATAATGTTTCATATTCTTGTCATTAATATTATTTTGTATTTTTATGTGAAAATATATTATTTTATGACACTAATTGCTAAAGTTTATTTTATGTTGAATTATTTTTGGAGCTGAAATCTTTGGAATATTAAAGCAACTAGTTTCTAATTTCCAGTTTCTGTATAGAATTGCACAAGTGGTTTATGGAGTGTTTGGATTATAACTATAAATGGTTCTTTGATATGCAAATTAATATTTTCAGTTGATTTTTATTTCATATTCCTAATGGGGTGTTAAAGCTGTTTTTTTTTTAAATAAAAATGAGAACCCATGCTTTTATGGACATGAGGTATAAAATGCCTTCAGCTTAAATTTTTTGTTAAATAATTTAGTTTATTTTATTGTTACTTTCCAGGTGTCTAAATCTCCAGTCTGTCTGTTGTACTGCTAATTTAACTCTGTAATGGAATAGTTTGCTGCCAACTATTTATATTAAGTAATTTCTAAATATTTGTAATATTGTTGAGTAACTAATAAACTATTAAGTTATTGGCAAAAAGAGTTTACCTCTACACTCACACCATAGCACATATTCCCACATACATACTCACAAAACAAATAAATGCAATTTTTATTTAAAAAAAAAAACATGTTCAAATGAAAAACTACATGAAGATGTTAGCCAGAAAAAAAGCTGAAGTAGTAATATAATACTAACAAGACAAACTCAACTTCAGTAAAGAGTCACTGTGAGGAAAAAGAACATTCAAAACTGAAAGCTGCCCCAGTGCTTGAGGCATATACAGCAATTCACTAAACCTCAAAATATATAAATCAATGACTGGCATATTCCTTTTTTTTTTTTTTTGCAATTTTTTTTATTTGAATTAGAAACAAGATTGTTTTACACGACAATCCCAGTTCCCTTCTCTCTCTCATCCTCCCCTACCACTCCCCCAACTAAAACCCTACCTATCACATATCCTTTCTGCCCCCCCCCCCCCCGGATGGTGAGGCCTTCCATGGGGAATCATCAGAGTCTATCATATCCTTTGGGATAGGGCCTAGGCCCACCCCCGTGGGTCTTGGCTCAGGGAGTATTCCTCTATGTGGAATGGGCTCCCAAAGTCCACACCTATGCTAGGGATAAGTACTGAATTTCTACAGGAGGTCCCGTAGATTTCCGAGGTTTCCTCAATGAAACCCATGTTCCTGGGTCTGGTTCAGTCCCATGGTGGTATGCCAGCTATCAGTCTGGGGATTTCCCCGATGTTCAGGTCAACTGTTTCTGTGGGTTTCACCAGCCTGGTCTGGACCCCTGTGCTCTTCACTCGTCCTTCCCTGCAACTGGATTCCAGTTCAGTTCAGTGATTAGTTGTGGGTGTCTGCTTCTACTTCCATCAGCTGCTGGATGAGGGCTATAGGGTAGCAATAAGCAGTCATCAATCTCATAATCAGGGGAGGGCATTTAAGGTAGCCTCTCCTCTGTTGTTTAGATTGTTAGCTGGTGTCATCTTTGTAGATCTCCAGACATTTCCCTAGTGCCTGATTTCTCTGTAAACCTAAAATATCTCCCTCTATTATGGTATCTCCATTCTTGTTATCTTCTATTCTTTGCCTGACTCAACCTTTCTGCTCCCTCATTCTGTGCGAGGTAACCCAATCACAAAAAGACTGTCATACTCTCAAGAACGAATCAATACATTAATAATAATCAGGCATTTTATTACAAGAACCTAAGAATGTGGAATGGATAGGAGAATTGAAGATCCAGCAACCAGGAACAGTCTTTTAAAAACTGAGGAAGCGTACACCAGTGTAACAAAAGTCACATTCTTTTTTAGATACTTGGAGCTGTATCAAAATTGTCCACCTACTGATCCACAGATGAGCATTCACCTTCACAGATGTTAGGGAAGTAGAAATAAGAAACACAGTAAAGGGCTACCAATATATACCAGATTGGCCAAAATAAGAAATATACCTAACACTGAAAAGAATGTGAACCAACAGTACCCATAGGATAAAATCATTCTTATGACATTTTGTAGTCAATGTCATCAAAACATATACTATTTATCACTTAGTACAGATAAGGTAAGTGTTTAACATACAAATAGGAATGAAGTTTACTGACCTGGATAAGCAGGCCTTTCTTCAATGACCAGGTCCTAAGTGGAAGAATCACATGATGAGAAGATAAAGAAGACAGAAAGCTGAGATCTGAGAGGTCCTACATAAGCTGATGGCTTCTGCCAAGAGAGTTTATTAAGAAGTACAGCATTTTATATACTATTTGCAGGGGAAAATGTGGCAGAGTCATCAAAATATATTATCCGATGAGACAGAGTCAGTATGAGGCTAACCAAGAGTGATGTACAAGGGGAACCTAGAGCATCTCAAGTGCATCAGAGACTAAGGCACAAGGTAGCCTTGAGGTTAGTAACTCCAGTCTTTTCAGGAGGAAAAGCCAAGAAACTTGGAACCAAAGCCTTAACTCCTACGAAGCCCAGGCTCCAGCCCCAGACTAGACCTTGCCAAGACCGTGGGCAAGGACACAGAACTTTTTGTCATTCCATCAAGAGAATGTCTTGGGTTAGCCTGTGTTTCAACAGTTCATACATACAAAATGTGGATCAATAATGGTAAAGTGTCAACAAGCATTTACTATTAGGGTAGTAGTTTAATGTATATGATGTTTTTGAAAGTTGTCAATGGGATCTAACTTTTTCTTTAAACACAAGGAAAATATAGCATAGATTTCTTGAGTATCTACATTAGTCTTCCTATTCTTCAAAACTATTGAATGTTCCACTAACATCAATATCTACTATAATGTTTCTTACATGTAGTGATGCTGCAGAAAATCTTGAATACATTGAGTATATGTCATGATTAACTGACTTAGAATTCAAAGTTCACATTTCATTTTTACAACAATGGTGTACAAGAGGAAACATTTGGCTCTTACATTAAGTATTTAAATCTCACTCCCTTATTTCCTTATCACATTATCATGCAAAAACTTGTTCCTATTCATCTTGATTGATCATCCATGTGTAATCATGGGATCATCAGAAGGATATTTTAATAAACATTTTCATGACTGAAAGAAAAAGCCAGAACTTATCACATTGTGACAAGACTAAACTTATTAATAATGTAATTTAGGAAACTTGAATTTGTCTAATAAATCAAATGCTCTCTGTGCCTTTTCTATCCACATCTTTTCTAGGTGGGCATGGGGGCAGAAAAGAAAGCCAGAAAGGTTGTAGATACATTGAGACACAGAGTAGGGACATTGTAGAATCAATATGTTTAACTTAGTGTCTGCTCATTCTTGAGGTTTTATCTGTGTCTAAGACTGATTGAAATTAAATACAGACATGCTGCCTTTGTTTAAAACAAGTTTGCAGAATAACATTAAAAATTATTAATTGCTTCATCAGTCTTTCTTCTTATCAAATGCTGACATGTTCAAGATACATTTTGGAATTATTGGTACCTAAATACTCATCTCCTTCAGCATTTAAAGTTGGTGATTTACCAAATTAGTTCTTAAAGCCCCCTTTAATGAGACAAGAGAGGAAAGAGTTTTGTCTTGCATTTAGACCCAAATCACTTTATTAGTTAGGACAGTTAAAATCATCAATTTTTAACAATGGGTTCTCTGCAGGTTATAGGGATATTGTTCTTCAGAGACAAAACAAACTAAAGACTTTTATAAGAGGGCATTCTTAGTTCAGAAAAGCATTATAAATGGTGTGCTATCACTTTCAGACTCAGCAACCAAGAAGGCAAGATTGTAAAGTTAAAACACTAAAATTGATTTGTTGATAAATGCTTGTCAAATAAAGGAGAAACCATTTTATAATGTTGATAAGGTGAGCACAGAGCTGAGTCTGGCTAGACATACTTTGTCAAGCAATGCAACTATGAAAAGAAGTTTTTAACTTCCCTTGGGAGTGAAATCAAGTTAATGTGACCCGCTAGAACCTCACTGGGTCCTAAGTCACCTCTGGTGGGGGATGGTGATGATCCACTTTTCTTCAGGCAACCAAATCATTCTACTTTATGCCTAGAGTCCACCAAATAAATGCATGAGATTTATACCTACCACATTTCTTACTTTTAGTATCTTATGAGAAAAATAAAAATAAAATTTTATCTACTTTATCCTGCAGCTCTCACCTCATAGTTAATCTACTTTGGCTTTGATTTCTCTACCAAAAAAAAAAAAACACTAAGAAAGCCCTTCATAGTGATGGTTTATTTTAGTAGTTATCCAAGGAAGCAAAGGAGGGGAAAGAGGGAGTGAGATAGAGAGGAAGAAAAGGGGTAACATATGAGGTTGAATGATGAATTGCTGTCACTACAGGGAGCTGGTTTTCCATGGAATCCTGCAGACTGTCTGTCTCAGAATTTTTCAGCAGGGAACAAAGAGTCAGATGAGCTACCCCTATTTCTCCTGTGGACTGCGAGAGATCCCACAAACCTCATGCCCCTGAAGTCTGGTTTGTACATGGAAAAAAACCAACTTAACTCATGTAAGCAACCTTTGTTGAAGCAACAGAGGTGTTCTGTGACAAGAAGTGAGGGCTATGCTAAGCAAGCCTTACTGATGAAATATCCAGAAACCCCTGCAGAAGGTTCTGGAAATCTGCAGTGAGGACATGAAGAGAAGTATAAGTTGTATATAATCAGCTCACCATTTGGTGTGTTTGATCTGCTTGTGACTTTTCTGGACCCAAGCCCATCAGAGTGCCCTCCTCAGTCCCCTAAAATCCATTCTAGAATTCTTTCACTTCTTGTCTGCCTCAATTTACCATGAATGGCGTCTATCCTCTCCTCTCCAAAGGTCCTCGACCTTACTGCCTTTCCCTTCTGCAATAGTGGCTGTGTCATGACACTAACCCTCATCTCCAATCACAGAATCACTAAGCAACAACTCCAAGGTACCCCATGATCTACATACTTCTCTCTGTTTCCAACACGTAACAGCATCTTTAGGGAAAACTGATATTATTACTTTCAGTTCCTCCTTTAGCTGTTGTATGGAACCCAAAGTGACCATGTGATCATTGGAAGTTGAAGTTCAAGATTATCTTCCTTCTGTTCACTAGTGAATGTGTTTCTTTCCTGGAAAGGGACCACTGTGATGGTGAGAGTACCCTGTGGTACTCTTTCACTTTGTATTCTAGAACCCTGCATGACTCTTCACTGGATTTGACTACTGGATAAAACACACCAACTCCCCATTTGGTGACCTTATCTTACTGGTGCCTTTGTTGCATTGCTTCTGAGTAGTATGGCTTATAATCAGGTTCCACCTGACTCTCTTTCCCCAAATGACTACCTTGACTAGAGTCAAGCAATGGAGGTATAATTCCTTAGATGGAGGTGCTGATAGAATCTGTTGGGTAGGTATCAATCACTACAGCATCAGTTCTGGTCAGGAAACACCATCACTGCCCCAGTCATCAATCTGGCATGAGATAAGCATTTGCTATATCAAAGGACTGCCACTCTACTCCTTCAACCCACTCTTCTTTGGGGCAGTCACTAGAGTTCCACAAGAAGACATTCAAACTCAGCAAAGACATAAAAAAACACATGAGGAAATATTATTGGTAATACTTAAGTCTCTGCTACAGTAGGTGTACCTGGCTCAGCTACACATTCCACTATGAGTACCTCTTATATTCTCACATCTGTAGACAAAAAATGGTCCACTGAGCATGCATCTGACAAAAACAATTCTGAGTCCCACACAAAACTATTACCCTGATAAGCTGTCTATTAAGTCTTCATCATATAAATTTAAGGGTAAAACAAGAATTTGTAATGTATCCCAAGTGTAGCTCTACTGCCTCAAACCCCAGAGGCACATAAAACACATTTCCTCTGTAGGAAAGAAGTACTATGAGGAACAGAGAATGGTCCTTTATCTTCTATAGTGTATTCCAGTATGCCCCAAGGCACGAGGTAAGCAAAAACTCATCAACATTGTAGACTTCTAAATCTTTAGAGCATTTATTTTCCATCCTCAGATATAATCCTGCTATGTGAGGAGATTGGAAACCA
Organism: Cricetulus griseus; assembly: GCF_003668045.3. Lineage (NCBI taxonomy): Eukaryota > Metazoa > Chordata > Mammalia > Rodentia > Cricetidae > Cricetulus > Cricetulus griseus. The sequence continues at coordinate 242,297,565 of NC_048595.1, read as the reverse complement.
TCACTCTTGGGTTCATAACAAGAAAAAAAATGATGAGATGTGTCATTGTGACTTTTTGACCTCACGGAGAACTGATGTCACAGGGCAAATTGCTATTCTGATCAGAGTAGCAAGAAACAGCAAACATAATACAGATGTCAGTGGTAGAGCCACAAAATGCTAGCAACTCTTGGTGGTTCTGACAGATTGCTGGAGAGGGAAACAGCATTGACTGAAAGGAAAAAACTCATGTCTATCTTGGTGTTAAAGAGCTCCCATACTTTCATGAATTTTATTTCTAGGAACACCACCATGTTTTGACAGTGAAGATGTAAAGAGAATGTCCCATGCCTGAAGGAGAAGCCATTCATTCCCTTAAACCTACAAAAACATCAGACCAAAATCAGTGAAGGGACATTCTACAAACTGCCTGACGACTATTCCTCCAGGCTGTATATTTCATCAAAAACTAGGCAATTATGGAAAATTGCTATGATCAAGAGAAGCTTTGTGAGAAATGAAGACTATATATAATATGACTACTGTCATGAACTGAATATTTGTCTCATCCAAAAATTCATATAATGAAGCCCTAACTACCAGTTTGATGATATCTGGACATGTAGCCATTAGGAGGTAATAAAGGTTAGATGAGGTAAAAGGATTGGACTTAGTACAACAAGATTAATGTTCACATGAGAGATACCAAATTGTCTACCCTTTCTTTCTCTGCTATGTAAAAATGCAGAGAGATGGCAGTTATACAAAAAGCAGGAAGCATGTCCTGAGTAAGAACTAAGTAATTTGTCACTCTGACTGGACTTCCCAGTCTCTAGAAATGTAAGAAATGAGCATTTATTGTATGTGATGGTAACAGTAACCTAAGATGACAAAAACAGTGGTATCTAGATGGGATCATAGAACAGACAAGGAATTTGGTGCAAACTAAGGAAATATGAACAAATACAGAGATTGGATAATACTATATATCAATATTAATTTGCTAATTGTAATAAATGTACCATACTAAGAAATAGATTAATAATAATGAACATGTAGTGTTTAGGGAGAGGGGAATATAGTGAGACTGTATCATTTGTTCACTTTTCTTGGACATAGCCTCTGTTTTAAAAATAACTTATCTAACACTAAAATTAGTTAAAGTCTAGCAGATGAAAATCAGACCGTAGAGAGGGAGAGATGGCTCAGCTGTTAAGAGCACTTACTGCTCCTTGCGGGGAATGGGATCCAATTCCTAACATCCACAAGATGGCTCAGAACTGTCTGTAACTCCAGATCCAGGGAATCTAACATCCTCTTCTGATCTCCACTGACTCCTACATACACATGGTGTGTGTACACACACACACACACACACAGAGAGAGAGAGAGAGAGAGAGAGAGAGAGAGAGAGAGAGAGAGAACCAAGCAAATACTTAAAAACAAATTGTGCCCTTGAAAATTACCATTTTGCAACTGAAATGAATTCATTAATCTAGGCACTTAGCATGAGTAGGAACCAACATATCCTGCAGAAAGTCAAAAAGACATCACAAATTTCCTTGCGGTTTTTGTAAAATTGATAGCAATAAAGTCAGATCAAATTCTTGGGTTCAGCTCTCAATTTGCAGGATATGCTGAAGACAGAGGAACATGTTGCAAACCACCATGAATGTGTGAGTCCCCAAATCCAGATGGTAGGAGCAACAAGGTAAATAGCTCAGCTCAACAACAAATAAATTGTACAAAAGTGACAGTCTTAGGAGGGAAACCCTATATTGTGAGGGACACTATGAGTCCACTGGGATTTTCTCTTTATTATACTAAGAGACCACTGAACATCTACTTTTGAACACCTCCTTTCTTTATTGGCCCATCATGTAGGGATGTCTCATTAGGCAAACTAGATGTTCTTTTTATAGGCCTCCCTGGCTACCATGTAGCCAATCAGAAGACTCCACAAAATCACCTAGACCTTTGAAAAATATTCATTTGCTTACTTGTTTGTTTGTTTGCTTGTAGGTCAGAGGACAACTTATAGGAGGCAATTATCTCTTTTCACCATGTGGGTCCCCAGGGACCAAACTCAAGTCATGAGGCTCTGCAGGAAGTGCTTTTTCCAGCTGAGCCATATCACTGGTCCTCACATAGACTTTTTTATTCCATCACCATGTGCCAGGAAGGATCCCATGCTGAGAACAGCCAACAGCTTTTTCAAACTTCTCAAGTTCTTTAACATTCATCAAGGCAGACCTCAAGCACCAGATATTAAGGCTTCCCTCCAAGTGCACTGAGCAATTAGCACATCTCCAGGCCTTCCCCCATGTTTTAGAAACAATAGTAACGTATGTACAACCTTGGAGTAGGATGCCGCTTACTACAAACTTCGTTACCTGTCTTGTACATTTTCTGCTTTGGATTCATCTAAAAATATTCATATTTAGTTGTTTTACATTGTTTATCTCAATCACCATAATTTTAAAAAGGGAAGAGAAAAAAGAGAGAAAGAGAATTTGTCAGCTGCGAAGCCCTTGATGCCTGCTTCTCTTTCTCATGAAACTCAGCCCACCCTTACCCTGTACCTCCCCTCTCTTCCTTTAGACAGGACCATCCTAGGTAGCCTGACTTGCCTGGACCTCTTCTAGGTAGACCAGGCTTTTCAGAGATCTGCCTGCCTCTGTCTCAAGCTTGCAAGAAAGGTGGGGACTACCCCAACTGCCTGCTTTTTCTCTCTCTCTCATCCTCTCCATTTCTTAAATCTCTTCATTGTGCCCTTTGAAATTCATGACCCAAGTACCAGGTTGTATTTTCTTCAGTTGAGACAAGACCCAGACCTACACTCAGAATTTTCTGCTCAAGTGCCACTGTGTTCATGAGACCATGCTCATCACCTCAGTAGAAATTGCTGCTCCCTTCCTGTCCCCTGTGGTGGCTAACTGGTGTGTAAATCTGTTTCTCCAGAAAACTGTAGATAATCTGTCCCCTCTGCTGCCCTCATTTCCCCTAGCACATGTCAGTTTACATAACTTACTTCTGTATTACAGCAGTTCTTCCCAGTCTGTCTCAATGCTCACTGTCCCCACCCCTGCTGGGATATATATATATATATATATATATATATATATATATATATATATATTCATTTTACATACCAACCACAGTTGCCCTCCCATCTCCCTACCTCCCTCCAACCCCCCCCCCATCCACTCCCCAGAAAGGGTAAGGCCTCCCATGGGGAGTCAACAAGTCTGGCACATTCAGTTGATGCATGACTAAGCCACCACCACCACCACTTGGGAAGCAGAGGCAGGCAGATCTCTGTGAGTTTGAGGCCAGCCTAGTCTCCAGACTGAGGCCCAGGACAGGCTCCAAAACTACATGGAGAAACCCTGTCTCAAAAAAAAAAAATCAAGCAAACAAACAACAAAACTATACTATGCTTTCTAAAAGGATGGAAGCATCCAGTTGGGTCTCTCAGTGATACATCTCAAGCTCCCAGAATGTTATCAGGTGCATTGTAAATAGACAAATAAAGATCCTTTGATTTTAAATCAGGAGCTTATAAATCCATAAAAGTATCTAAAGACTTCAGATGTGGTTCGGTGGTACAGTGCCTGCCCGGCATGCATGAAGCCCTAGATTTGCATTTCAGTTCTACCACTAAAATGTGAAAAAAAAATCTTCTTGTTATGGTGTTGGTGATCACTTCCTCTGGTTCCCAGGGATAGGACTGCAGTGAAGCCAGCATTTACCTCATGGTCACCAGCAGTGGCAGTGTTCCACTGTGGCTGAGTTCCAACTGTGGTTTTAACTTGGTCTTTTCTTTAGTTCATGTCTGCTTGTTGGAAACAGTTCCTCGGTCCTCTCAGCAGTTAAAATCAGCTTGAATTATTTCCTGCTTCAATCAGTCATCCCAAGTTTCTGGGGGTTTTGGCCTACACTAAGAGCATCTATTGATCTTTTGAATATGTTTGAGGACATTGCTGAAATGTTCTGAATGATGAAAGTCAAAGAGGAATAGCACAAGAAGAGGTGGTACCACCTGAAGCACTATCAACATCATATGTAGATTTCACAGCATCTCAGAGTGCAGAAAAGCTCAAAATGCTGTGATTCAACTGCTCTTCTCTTTTCATCCATCAACAGATAGGCATCTATCATCTCTTGATAGAGCTGGCCAGGAAGACACAGCTGTAAAAGGACACCACTTTTAGAAAGCCATCACTTGGACCAGTGGAACATAAAAGGCCATGCCTGGGAAAGTCCCAGCTCACATCCATATGGTTTGTGAGTCTTGTTCCCCATGACACTTTTATGAAGGTTATGTATATGTCCCGTTCATCTTCATTCTCCTGGTGCTAATTGCTGTCTCTTGCACTCTGCTACTGTGTGTGGAGACCACGTGCTGCCCTGACACTGTCCCAGCTGTGGTGTGCCACATGGCCCTGCTGTCCTCAGATAGGAACCTGCTGCTGCCTGACCACAACAGCTGGAAGTATTCTGCCCTGAACGGAATTATGACACAGCTGACAAGTACAGGGACTGAGTAGATTCTCTAGGGGAAGCCTGAGACAACTGAAAGCCTCCCATGTCCTGTTGGATGTGGGTCTCATGTCTGGAGCTGATAGTGAGGCTCCACATGGACACTTCCTGCAGAGGAAGTCATGTGTTGCAGACAGCAAGATTGACTCAATTGCAATTTCTTGAGCAATCGCACTTTCTCCAGGGTTCTTAGTTACTCATTCTTCCTTATTAGGAGTAGAAAGAAAAAAAAGGGAGATAATTCTTAAATTCTTCCTTTTTCCTTTATCTTTCTAGTACTGTATTTTTACATATATATGAATACATGCGACCTCTTTATGATTTAGAAGGTATCTACAATAAGATTGACAGCACCATGAGGCCAATTTGTTACATTGCATCAACAGTTGGAAGCAGAGAAAGAACAGCAAGTAGAGCCAGGCGATAAGGCCCCAAAGTCCATCCCTTGTGATAGTTCCTCTAGCAAGACTTCTTCACCTTCTAAAGATTCCATACCCTTCCCAAACAGCACCACCCACTGGGAGATAAATGTTCAACTGCGTGAGCTTATGGGGAGCATTCCATATTCAAACCACAACACCACGTCTTCACTTGAGCATTTTCTAGGTTCATACACACACTTCTGAAGAGCAGGGACCATTGAACTCACTATTCTTCTGTAAGACTGGATGGAAATTTACCTGTATCCTTGTTGATGCTGTAGTATATTCTCTGCTACTCTGAAAGAAACTGCTCTGAACACAAATCTTTGAGTGTTGGTACATGAGCTACCCTTTATTTACAACTCCAAATTGATTGTGTAGAATGATTACATGTGTGTTTCATGTCAGTAGAGAGTGGCAAATTACCTTTCCAAATTAGTTGTTCTCTATATCACCATTGTTTGAAGTCCCATTGACAATAATCTTCTTTCAATATTTGATTCATTTGAGTACTCAGAATATTTGTTTTGAGGGAAAAAGATAGTTTGACAGAATGAAATCTTTGACCCTTGCAGTGATGATGCAAAGAACAAGCAATGGGTAGTGTTTTCAAGGGCCTCCCTATTTCTCCCTTACTGATAACCTTAACCCTCTTTTTGCCAGGTGGCCATTCACTCTTTAGCTTCTCAGAAAAAAAATGTCAGAGGCACTTGGGAGGATGCCATAAGGATGAAGACTTCAACTATTATCTTTTTTTTTTTTTACAAACATTAGAATCTGTGGTTTATCTTTAGACACTGGGCACCATCTTCCTGATGCCTGCTGGGCTCTGCATTCATGCGTGTTGGGTATATAGGATGCCTGTAGGAATTGCACTGAGGAAGAATTCTGAGATAAGCAGGAAAGACAACAAGGCATAAAAGCAACTGGAAAAGTAATGAAGCTTATTGTGACAGATAGTTGACTTAAATGTGAGGCCAAACCAAATCTCATTTTAAGAAAGTCTAAAAAGAGAATTCATAAACCTTAAGATTTTACAACAAAGCCCCAACATGTTTTTGTCCAATATGAAACATTTCTATATTTAGAAAACCCATTTCTGAGGCTGTAATTCCTTAGAATTCACTAGCTGTTTTGTTTTCCATAAGCACAAATGTAAAGTTCACTGGATAATCTACCTCCCATTTCTTCCCAGTGATTCTGAAACATATGTGCTATATCAAGATCACAATTTGCTTTAAACACTTCTGGAAAATTTCTGTGCATTCTGTATGCTGCAGCTGACCTCTAAAAGGGGAGGGGAGGTCTTTCCAAACAGAATGGCTGCCATTCATTTGGTCGGCACACCTGGAAGGAAATTTCATTTTTTAAAAATGGGAATCTGCTCCTATTGGGAAAGTCTAAACATCAAAATTTACCAGCTAGAAAAATTCTGAATTGTAAAAATGAAATGCTCTGGCCAAAAGACATTTTGTCTCTTGTTCCTTGACATTAGAAGTATGTATGTGTATAATAAACAATTTGTCGTTACTTTTTATTCCCTGGAATAGAGTTTTCAGTTAACTGGATGCTTCACAAACTAGGCAAAGGAAATTGGAAGATAAATTTATGACTACAGTTCCCGGGGAGTAAGCCCGGGGCCAACTGGACAGAACTTGAGCAAAGAAGAGGCGGTGTAACAGAGCAGTGAAATCACGACAGTCTAACTGGTCACTAAGGATGAGTCATGGCAGAATATAATCCTAGATCTGGAAGGATTTTAAAGGTCATCTACCCCAGCGGTATGATTTACAATGGAGAATTCTTTGGCTTAGCAGTACAAAATTTGTGTAGTTTGCTAGAACCAGTCTAAAGTAGTACAACAAAATCATATTTTCCATGAAAGTGTATTCTTATCTCCAATTCCACAGCGATTTCTCAACTTGTGTTCTATGGATGGGCCACAGAATGAGCTGAGGGACCCTAGGAAGTGAAATGCAGGAAAATGTGGTTTTGTGCACATTTGTGCTCTATTCTTTTGTGGTAACTTTTGAGCAATAAAACCACAAAGTAAAGCTCTTTTTTATTCATGGTAAGTTTGAAAATATAGTTAAAGAAGCTGTTGGGGTTAAAGATTCCAAAGCAGTGTTGGGAGTGATACTTCAGTTTCTTCTAAATTGAGTCCTGCTATTTTCCTCCTCTGCACCAGAAGTAAGTAATTATAATACTTCCAAGTTGGACTTTGTTAGTAGTTTTCTATTGCTCTGATAAAACACCATGGCCATGGAAACTTATAAAAGGTTTTACTTGGACTTTACAGTTGCAAAGGGACAAGAGACCATCGCCATCATGACAGGAAGTGTGGCAGCTGGAATAGCTACTGAGAGTACACATTTTAAACTGCAAGCTGAAATAGAGAGGGGCAAACTCCAAATGGTGCCAAGTGTTTCAGCAGCCAAGCTCTACTCACCAGCTCCTACTAAGTGTCCCATTAGACTCTGACTACAGTATTCAACCACTTTAATACTTAAATGTCCCAAAGACTTCCATATCTCTTCTAAAATCCACATGGTCAGGTTTGTCACTTCAGTAGTTCACTCCCTGTTACCAACTTCTATTGTATTTACTTTTCTATTGCGATGATAAAAACACAATGACCACAGCAATTTATAAAGGGAAATGTCTATTTTGAGCTGATGTTTCCAGAGAACTAAGAGTCCATTATCATCATATCAGTGAAACATGACAGCAGGCACCAGGCACAGCAACAGGAACAGGTGAAAGTGCACATCTTGAACTGCAAACATGTAACAGAGACAGAATTTGAAATGGTGTAAGTCTTTTGAAACCTCAAAGCCCACCTCCATTGACATGCTTCTTCCAACAAGGTCACATATCCTACACCTCTCCAAAGGGCTAACCAACTAGGGATGAAGTATTTAAATACACAGACTGTGGGAGATATTTCTCATGCAAACCACCACATGGACTTGTTGTAGAATATTATTTTGAAATGTGTTAATTTGTTTATGCTGTGGAATATTTGTTCAGTGATGCAAAGATGTGCTGCATTCTTTAATGTTGCATTTGTTTAACTCTGTGAAGCTGTGTTACTTTGCCTGTCTAAAACACCTAATTGGTCTAATAAAGGGCTGAACAGCCAATAGCTGGCAAGAAAGGAGGGGGATCCTGGCAGGCAGAGAGAATAAATGGAAGGAGAAATCTGAGAGGAGAGAAGAACAAGAGAACAAGGAGAGAAGGAGTGAGACAAGAATGGACCATCCATCCACAGGGGTTGTCCTATGTTACTCTTATTGGTTGATAAAACACTGATTGGCCACACAGGAAGATAGGTGGGGCTAGGAGATGAGGAGAATTCTGGGACACATAGGAAGACAGAGTCTTCATATAGAGTCCAGGAAGATGTTTTCCAGTAAACCAAGACCTATACATATACATATATTTGTAGACATTGTTTAATAATTAAGACTGAGCTAGCCAATAAGAAGCCCTAGCCAATAAGAAGCCCTAGCCAACGGCCAACAGATTTATAATTAATATAGTGTCTGTGTGTTTATTTGGGGTTGAGACAGGTTGCAGGACCAACCAGGACAAAGAACCTCTGGTAACACATCCAGCCACACAGTCAGACATAGAATCAGAAGCAAAGAAAAGATATACAGAAATAGAAAAGGGTAAAAGTCCAGATGCAAAAGGTAGATGGGTAATTTAAGTTAAGAAAAACTGGCTAGAAACAAGCCAAGCTAAGGCCAGGCATTAATAAGTAACAATAAGCCTCTGTGTGTAATTTATTTGGGAGCTTGGTAGAGAACCCCTCAAAGAGCAAAGAACAAATAGCAAAAGAATTTAAAAAAATAACCAACTACATGGACTGATTCCAATACCTTTCTCTTCTTCAATACAATTAGATTAATCAACCAGAAATTTAGTTTTATCATAGAATCAAAGATGATCCTAAATAAACTTAGTTATTCATACATTGATAAAATTGAGTTCCAGAAAGATAAGTGAATTTTGTCAAAGATGGAACAGGCCTCTATAACTTCAGCTGACTGTAGAAGAAAATCAAATCTCCCAGATGGCCATCTAAAGCCAAGTTGACCATTTATTTCATGGGTCTCTGCCACTATAGCCCTCCATTTCTTTTTTAAAATATTTATTTTTAAAATATGCATGTACTTGTAACTATGTAGAGGAATGTTAGTATAAATTCAGTCATCTGCAGAGGCTAGAAGAAGTCATTGGTTCCTCTGGAGCTGGGGTCATAGGAAGTTGTGAGCTCCCTGGTGTGTTTGCTCGGGACCAAATTCTGGTCTTTTACAAAAGTGTAGTACATGCACTTAACAGTAGAGCACATTTTCCATACCAGACCTCAAACTGTGGATTGTGTAACTAAATGGAGTGGGAGGGGATATATACATACATACATACATACATACATACATACACACACACACACACACACACACACACACACACACACACACACACACACACATACATTCATACATACATACATACCTCTCCCTGGCAGTAGCAAAATGATTCTGGGCACGCAACAAACAAAAGGTAATTCAAAATCAAATACCTAGCAAATCCAAGGTGTTTCTGGAAGTTCTCAGCTGAGTTGTATATACTTCACAGTAGTCTTGAGTCTGAACACATTAAAAATCCCATGATGTCAAGCCACATATTAAATGAATTTTGATTTGGGATTAGGAAAGAACTTCCAACAATTTCTAAAATGGACTTAGGCTCTTCTTCTTCTTTTCTTCTTCTTCTTCTTCTTCTTCTTCTTCTTCTTCTTCTTCTTCTTCTTCTTCTTCTTCTTCTTCTTCTTCTTCTTCTCCTTGTCCCCCTCCTCCTTCTCCTTCTTCTTGCTCTCCCTCCTCCTTTCCCTCCTTCCTCCTTATTCCTCCTCCTTCTTCCTTTATTTTCTCCTGAATAAAAAGGATGGCTTTTTGGTACTTTTGTCCTCCTTATTCTTTCTCTAAAACTCCTCTTCCTCCAAGGTGACCAGGTGACTGCTATGTGGCTGTCCTCTGTGCAACTCAACTCTAAAGGCATGGCTTTTGTTGTTTCTCTTTTCCATGACCCTCCCCTTCACAGCTGCTATATTTATACTTTGCCTACTTTGGTATTTTCTTTTAAACAAACAAACAAAAAACCAAGAATATACAGAATGAAGGATATTGCTGTGGCCATTTTTGGAATACAAAACCTTGATTTTCTATAAAGAACAATTTTTAACTTAACTTCTTTTTTGTTTCCCTCATGTATTTGTATGTTCATGTTTGTACACTCATGTAAGCATTGGATTGTGTGAAGAATAGAGGTTGACTTTATTCTCAATAGCTCTCTACAGTATTTTTGAGACATGATCTCTCCCTGAATCTGGAAGTTGCCAATTTGGCTACACTGCCTGGCCAGTGAGCCTGTCTCTACTGTCCTTTCTCAACATTGGGATTACAGCCTACACCACTCTGCCTGGCCTTTGCTGTGGGTACTGGGGATCTGAACTCAGGTCCTCATGCTTACACAGTGAGCACCTTACTGACTATATTATCTTCCCAAGCCCTGAGGTGCAATGTTTAAGCTGATTGAAAATCAATGCTTTGGAACTCTGGCGAACTATTAGTGAAAAAGACAATGGAGTACTGTGGCCACGTTATCACTTTATAAGGATTACATTCAAAACAATGGTGGGTCACATAACTACAGATAGGTCTCTCAGAAAGCCCCACCAGTAGCACTCCAGCTAAGACATGGGGGTGGATTTCTGAGGGAGAAACTGAATGGACACAGTAAACATTTCAGAGACAGTGTGTCATTCAGGAAAGCCACAGGGGAATGGACTAACTCATAATTCATGTTTTTAATCTGAGTTATTAGAGTCTTTAGTACTCTTATGAGATTGTTTTTTTCTGTAAGAAGTGCCTCATTTGCTGAGTAGCCAGCTAGACAATAAGTGACATTGGTAATTTAGTTTTAAGTATTTTGTTTTTCAAATCTCTAGGAAAATGATCTCACTACAGTTCTCTAGTCAGGCTGTCCTGCTACTCATATCCTCTAGGAAGAACTAGTATTAATTTTTCAGATCTTCTCTGCATTTAATTTCACAATTAATAATTTGAATTGTCAAAGTAAGCTGTACTTATCAGAGTCTTCTCAGAATGAAGAGAATATGGTTGATGCCATTTAGCCAGAAAAATCTAATGCAAATGAATGTTCCGAAACACTCAAGAGACAGAAGGGGAAGTGGTTGTCACATATGATTTTCTGGATCACCCTGGCTATCAACAAACACACATAGAGTAAGAAGAAAACTGAAAAGGCAGAATGACAGGAGAAATAAGCTAAAAAAGAAAAGTCATCGGCTGTGGACGTCCAGTGGATCCCATTGTTTCTCATTGCTTGGGACAAAGTGCAAAAGGAAGGCAGGAAAGGTCCTTTGTGGATTTGTTTTCCTGGGAAATAAAATTTGTTTTCCTTGAGTGGTGACAGTGTCATCGACTCTAGGCATCTTCTTGAAGTTTTACAAGTGTTTTCACTTCAAATGAAAACTTAAATCCCATCACTTTCCGGCACACTTCCTCAGAGTTAACATATTAAGAACAAGACAAAGTTGAGTGATTTCCTAAGATTTTCCTTCCACAAAAAAACACATGAAAATTAGGGTTGGTGCATTATAGCGACCTGTACTCACTTCTGCCCCACAATTTCAGTTCACAAACCAAGGAGAATATGTGGTCTTTGAAGTTAATCAGGCTCGTGTTTGAGTACGTGGAATCTTAGGCAACTTCTAACCACTTTGGCTTGACTCCCTCACTGTAAAGGGGCTCACAGTACTTCCCGTTTTGGTTTTGATATGAAGTGTCCTCCTAGAAGGCTCACATGTTGAACATCTGGCACCTGGTGGGCGAGTGAGGTGATTGGCTTATGAGGCGCTAGTTTGATCCATGATTCACAGCTAAACCAACTATGAAGAAATGGGACCTAGCAGAGGAAGGAAGTCACTGAGGCATGACTTTGGAGGATACATCTCCACCCAGATGCTCCCTCTCTGGCTGTCATCAGGCAAGCAATTTTCTTCTGCGATGGAGAACTGCCTCACAACATCCAAGTGACTGTAAACTGACACTCTGGAACAAAGTATCATTCCTCCTTCAACTTGCTCATCTCAGGTTCTTTGTCAAGTGATACAAAAGCTGAGTAAGACACCTCCGTGGAAGGTGTTGTAAAATTTAGAATAATAGGCGTAAATTATCTAAACACCATGCTTAAAATATAGTTTGCATCCAAAAATGATTCTGTATAACTTTTTGTTAACGTTATTATTCATCAACTGTTGTTGATGACTCAATCAAAGACTTGTTTTCAAGTATAGGTATAATGGGCTTGACCATTTTTCTAGTAGAAAAAAAAAATTGAAAACACTCAAGCAAGTTAAACCAGAGGGACCTCTTCTTTAGTGGGTACAGTTTTTTAGGTCTTAAATATAAAGCATTATATATCACAAAGAGCATGTTCTGAAGGCATTCTGTAAGCTATGTGTTGAAGAACAATGTGTCAATGGGGAAGAGAGAAGCAGCGTATTTGTGAGACTCTTTGGTTTAAAGTCATCATAAAAATAGCTGATCTGCTTCTTATCTAGCCTCCTTGGGGCTGTGGATTTCAGGTTAGTTATCCTACTCTTTAATCCTAATATCCATTTATGAGTGAGTACATACCATGTTTGTCTTTCTGTTTCTGGGTTACCTCACTCAGGATATTTTTTTCTAGTTCCATCCATTTGCCTGCAAATTACATGATGTCCTTGTTTTTTACAGCTAAATAATACTCCATTGTGTAGACTTACCACATTTTCCTTATCCATTCTTCCATTGAGGGGCATTTAGGTTGCTTCCAGGTTCTGGCTATTACAAATAATGCTGCTATGAACATAGTAGAACAAGTGTTCTTATGGTATGATGATTGATCATCCTTTGGGTATATGCCTAAGATTGATATACCTGGTTCTTAAGGTAGGTTGATTCACAAAGAGGGATGCTTGGACTTCCCTGGGAAGAGAAAATTGGTAAGAGGTCTCCTAGGTAAACTGGGGGGCAGGGATGGGGAGATGGAGGAATTATAACTTGAGGGAGGGGTTTGAGTGGGCTGGATGCAGGAGGCATATTGGGGATGAGATGGAGGGGGAAAACAATACAAGAGATGTTTTGATGAGGGAGCATTTCAGGATTATGGAGAAACCTGGCTCCAGGATAAACCCCAGGAATCCACAAGGATGCCCCAGCTAATCCTCCCAGCAATAATGGAGAGGGTACCTGTGGTATTATTGAGCATCCTTTGGGTTTATTTCCAAGAACAGTATAGCTGGGTCTTGTTGTAGGTCAATTTCTGGTTTTCTGAGGAACTGCCATACTGATTTCCAAAGCTGCTGTTCAAGTTTGCACTCCCACCAGCAATGGAGGAGTGTTTCTATTGCTCTACACCCTTTCCAGTGTGAGCTGTCACTTGTGCTTTTGAGCTTAGCCATTCTGACAAGTATAAGATGGAATCTCAGAGTCCTTTTGATTTGTATTCCCTTGATGGCTAAGGTTATTGAACAGCTCCTTAAGTGTTTCTCAACCATTAAATACTAACTCTTAATCAGACATATGCTCTAAAAGATCTACTCCCATTGTTAAACTGACTTTTCCCACAGTTTTTTTAGCAATGATGTCAGGAGGAACAGTCTCATACATTAACTTAAACCTAACCACCATTTTTCTTCTCACTCTGGATTCCTTTATGTTGAATGCTAAACTGAACACATTAGCCCTGTCTACTGCTAATGCATCTGCTGTGTTTTTAAGTAATGCTTGAGTCCCAAAGCAGCAACAGTGAATTCTTTCCCCTCCCCAATTACAGTTTTACATGCTCATCTATCAGGTGTGTATTAGAGGAGAGTGTGGCTTTTAGACATTCCATTTGCTATATGCTTTTTCTGATCTTTGTACAGGCCTGTCATTTGTTACAGGATTTGGCTCTCTCTCCACTGTGTTTAGTTTTTAAGGCCTTGAGAACAAGTCAATTCATATTCAAACACCTAATAGTATAATTTATTCATCACAAAAGACTTGACTGCCCTCTACCCACTTCTCTGTAGAAAAGTCTATGAATGTAACAGTGGGTAAGAATAGTAAAAAAATGTTTCCCTCTTGTCAAATATCACAAAAAAGAAAAATCATAATTCAGCCCTAGACTTAGAGACATCTGGCACAGTGTCAAAAAATCCTGAAGTATTCATTTTTCTGAAATGAGCCTAAAATAACCAATGTCCCGATGTGCCTGTAGATTTGTTTTAAAAATCTGTTCAAATCTGAAATGTTAGAGGTTGGTAACATTAATTCCAATAAAATGAAAACAAAATGTATGACCAAGAATCAGAGCAGTGACTTCTCAGGGAACCTTCCTCCCTATGTATAAGCCAGACATAGCTTATAAAGTAACATCACCTTCCGTGTACTTTGTAGGGCAATGATTACAAATTACAAATCTAGTAAGAATGGATCTGAGAACGAATAACCTAACGTCGTTGTCCTGTCAAGATTTTATCTGGGTTATTTGAATACACACTGACTAGTTTTAAAATTTAGATCTTGCAATACCTCCTCTCTGATTTAAAAACTGAATCTAATGGCACACTCTGTTGGAAGTCCCCAAAGTACTTCAGTCCTTTCTCAAATGTTACCTTCTCCTGTCCTCATTTTAATTTCTAATTTTTCCTCTAAAAAAAAACTCTATGCCTTTAGTTGCAACAGTGTGTGATTGTAATTAATGTCCTGAGTTGTTGATTTTAAAAACATCTTCAGTCTTTTTCATAAAACAAAAAGTAAAGATTAGTGAAAAAGATATTAAATATTCTAAAACGATATATTTGCAAATATTTATACCTTTGAATGCCAATTGAGGGGTTCATTCCTAATGCCTGAAGATATTTTTCTACTCTTTTAGATGAATCAAAAGGCTTGCCAAATTTCATGTGATTTCGCTAATGAAGTCTTTATTATAAATTAAGTCTAAAAGCAAATGCTGTCACCATGCCCAAAATGTAGATGTTGGATGTTGTCAGGATTTGGAATTTTCTCATGTAAAGATGGTCATGGAAGGCCTTGGGTCACCATCAAAAATGGCCTGACCAAATTGTCCATGAGAGCATATATTTCATAGAGGGCTATTAAATAAGTGGATGTTATTTATGAAGTGAACAATGGATTATCTAAGTGCATGCCTCAGAAATATGTAGTCTTAATTGACTTGTCACGTAAACCTTAATTAATAAAAAATCTAAATGGTTATTACTCATCTGCTAATCTGAGATCAGTCTCAGATAGTGGAGAATGGAAGGAACTTAGGATCACCATCCAGCCTAGAATCCAATCTCCACATAGCTATAAGAAGGTCATGGGTACCAGTTGACACTCTTTTGCTAGGGTCTTCAAACATTTTTAACAATGACCTATAAGAAGTGAACTTTGAAATGTAATCTGCCTGCATACACAATAAAAGTAAAATAATTCCTACCATACTACAGGGTTTTGTGTGTGTGCTGGGGGGGGGGGTGTTTGCTCACATGTGTCACATGTATACGTGCTCCCACACAGAAGGAGAACCACTGTCTTGCTCTGTCACTCTTCCTTTATTCCCTTAAAATGTTCTCACTAAACATGGAGCTAAGCTGGCATCCAGCAAGTCCCATGGATCTTCCTGTATTCTACACCCCTACCAGGCTCTGGAGTCAGCAGCATGTGTGACAGTGTTCAGCTTTTGTATGTAGGTGCCTTGTCCTTAAGCTTGTACAAGTGCTCTTGCTGGCTGAGCCATCTGTTCAGCCACTAATGAAGACTGAGTTTAACCCCAATGGAGACATTTTGCTAATAGGCATATTTGGCTCTTGCCACCCTCATTCTCTGAATCTGCTGTTTTGTCCACTCTGAAATGTTTCTTTCTTTCTTGTCTTCTTTATCATCACTGTAAGCCAGCAGCTGGAAGCTCCATACCTACATCATTGAATCAACCCCTGGTTGCCTACCCACCTTTGCCTGCTGGAAGATTTATCATACAAAAACCTTGCATCTACTGTCATGCATACTGATAAGTACCCATAGCGATGCTGACTTAAAAACACTGAAGGCGTCAGTATTTGCACATTGCTTACTTCATAGCAGTATTTGTGCTGTGTTCTTTCCCACTCAGTATTTTCATTAATTCTCCAAACTGTCCTACCAGCTAAATAAGCATTGCTTCCTCTTTAATATTTCAGGGACAGTGAGAATTGTATCTTGACCCCACAGGTGCTCATTTTCTTCAGCTGTTGGAACAAGTTTCAAAAATACCTAGATAGTAAATCCCGCAAATTAAAACTATAGTTAATACATTTATTAGCTTACAGTACCATTGGACAGAGTTCTCCCTATGCCGGCACTGTGATGCTGGCAAGTGTGGATGGTTCTCTGAAACTCTGAGCAGGGGGCAGTTCCTGGCCTCTTCAGTTTACTGAGGCTGCCACATTCCACAGCTCATGGCTGTTTTCCGTCTTTAGAGTCAGCAGTCACAACACTCTAACCTTTGCTTACCCAGCCACAGTTCCTTCACAGACTCTTCTGCCTCCTTCTTGTAACCCTTATAAGGAGTACAGGGCCCCCTCTGATTACATTAGATGCACCTGGACATCCAGGATAGCCTAACTGTCTCAAGAGCCTTAACTTACTCACATTTGCAAAGCCATTCTGCCTAATAAGGCAACAATTACAAGTCCCACGGATTAAGCCCCGATATCTTTGGAGCCATCATTCAGCCTCCTACACATAGAATAAACATTCCTTTTAAGTGTGCATAGAACATTCATCTCTATACACTACCTTCTGGCCCGTAAAGTCAATCTCAATAAATTTATAAAAATTCCAATTATACAAAATGTCCTTTCTGACCACAAGGGAATTAAGACACAATTTGGAATGAAGGAAATATCTAGAAAAATCTCCAAATAACTAAAAATTATAGGACACTAAATCATTCTGACATTTAAAAAAATCACTGGAAAAATTAGAAATACTTTGGGTAAAAATAAAAATGCCATGTACCAACATTAGGGGGCATGGGTGACATACTGGTACATAAAACATTTGTATTTCATTTTTAAAATGATACAGAAACAGTAATCTATACTCTCATGTTACAAAGACAACAAAATGGAAGAAGCTAAACTCAAAGCAGTAGGAAAATTACCAAAAAATTCTTATAACTCCAATTGAAAGCCCCAAGCTGATTTTAGCCACAAAAAAAAAAAAAATCTATAATGATAATCAGTAAAATTTACTTGTGATATAAGTGTATATAAAAATGAAAAAGGTAGACTGGGAGGGTGCCTGGAACGGACAGACTTGAATGTAGGCAGGGAAGGTGCCATACAGATTTAATTTTTAACAAGGGATCCAAGACATTTTAACATGGAAGGGAAAGTTCTTTCATATGCATTACTTAGACTCCCCTCTTGAGACTGTACACAAAATCTAACCCAAAATGAATCAGATTTTTATAAGTAAACAGCTTTTTTTAATATAAAGTCTTTGTAATCATGCAGTAGGCAAAGATTTGTTAAATAAGATACAAGAAGCATGAATCCAAAAAGTCCTGATCAAATGAAGTGACACAAATATTTAAAAACTCTGTTCTTAAGAAAATGCCATTAAGAAATGAAAAGCAGCCAGGCAGTGATGGCACACACCTTTAACCCTAGCACTCAGCAGGCTGAGGCAAGCGGGTCTCTGTGAGTTCAAAGCCAGCCTGGTCTACAAAGCTACAAAGAGAATCCCTGTCTCAAGAGAGAGAGAGAGAGAGAGAGAGAGAGAGAGAGAGAAAGAAATGAAAAACAACCACAGAACTGAAATTTTCCATGTGTATATCACAAATAATTTTGCTACAATTAACACACAAATTTTGTATAAGTCAGTATAAGCAATGACTTTCTGAACTCGTTTATCCCATTGAATATTCAGAAGATGTGTTCATGTTGAAACATCAGTGTTGATCTGAAAATCGAGTTTAACTGGCTGTTTGTATTTTATTAACAACCCTGTTTCCAAGTAACGTGTATTCCGAATGTGTGAAGACTTTTTTTTTTTTAACCTTCTTTGCAAAATGCTAAGACAAGCAGAGTATTTGACAAAGGAGGTGATGCTTAAGGACCTGTTTCCATGTTGCAGGGGGAGATGGTTTGGAAAATAGCTTGCCAGTCCCTTAGGAAATTAAACACATTATTTCAACTGTAATTTTGCTCCTACGTTTTACCCAAGGAAAAAATGAGAATCTTTTTATCCTTAAAGACTGGCAGATAAATGTTTGCTGCACCTTTACTCCTACATGTCAAGAACTAGAAACAAGTGTCCATCAATCAGGTTACGGATAAACAAGCCATGGTGTGTGAATGCAATTAAATACCAAAAAGGAGACAAAGAATTCACACATTACACAGAAACACAGATCAGTCTCCAAGACGGACAAAGACAAAAATCTGCATAGTGTTAACATTGTGCTAACTCCACCCCACCCCACCCCGTGTGCACACCACATCAAAAATCAAGCTACTATAAGGTGACTGAAATCAAAAAAAGAGGTTTGTTTTTTGTTTTGGTTTTTTTTTTTTTTTCCCCAAGCAAGAACAGCGTTGGTCAATCGAAAGGAAGGAAGCACTGGAGAAATTTTCAGAATGATGTAATGGCTTCATATGTTATTATAATAGCCAGAAGGATAAGTGTTGACATTCTAGATCAGCAAGATGAATTTTATTTGGTCAAAATGCAGTGTTTAAGTATGAAATAATGAACAGAAATGAGACCCCCCCCCCAAGCTTGCCACCAGTGTCTATGTTATGCTGGTTTGCAGACATGCAGTTATGGGATCATGGAGGCTTCCACCAAGATTTCCAGGTAGCTCTTTTGTAGACCCTCCAAAAGGGTTGGCTCAAGTCAAGATGAAGCTGAATATCCCTTCGCAGGTATCATCTGTCAGAAACACATCGAAGTGAATGATAAACTCAAGCTTCATATTTTCTATGAGAAGCACAAGGCCACAGAAGTAGCTGTTGACACTCTGCATGAAGAGTATAAGGGTTATGTGGACTGAATTCATGGTAGGAATGACAAACAAGGTTTTCCCATGAAGCATGGTGTCTTGACCCATGCAGAGTACACCTGCTGTTGAATAAGGGGTGTTTTGTTATAGACCAAGGAGAACTGGAAAAGGGGAGTGCAAGACTGTTTGAGATACAGTTAGCAGTTGAATGTAGATCTGAATGTTGTCAACTTTGTTATTATAAAACAAATTAGAGGAAGGTATCGCTGCAATGACCAATACTATTGTGCTTCAGCAGGTAGGGCTCCAATGAGCCAGAAGAATCTGAAAGCTTTTCGGTGTCTCTCAAGAAGATGGTATCCACCAAGACGTTGTCACACAGCCCTTAATAAAGAAGGTGAGATGCCCAAGACCAAAGCACCCAAGATTCAACAGTCTTGTTACTCCACATGTCCTGCAACACAAACGCCAACACGGGGCTCTAAAGAAACAATGTACTGGGTAAAAAGAGGAGAAGGCTCGGGATGTGCTAAACTTGTGGCCAAGAGAATGAGGGAAGTCAAAGAAAAACTCCAGCAACTATTGTCAAGAGATGTAGGCTGTTCCCGCTGAGAGCTTCTACTTTGATGTGCTTAGATAGGACTTAACCCATGTTAGTCCAGCTCACACTTGCAAGAAAGGAATCATTCTGGTAGGTGAGCTAAGATCGTACATTCATAAAGTTACTAAAGAAATCTGCTTAAATTATGTGAGAATGAGATTAAGAGGAAGATAATGACAGTACAGAGGACTATACATTCCAATTAATATACCATGTTACTCTTTCCAATACAGTTATATAATGTTTTAAAACATTAGACATCTATCACTTAATATTTACCTGACATATAAACTGAATTTGACATGCTTTTCTTCCTGTTGGAAAGGTTTTGTCATAAAAATATTAAAATTAGAGTCACTATTCAACCCAAATGTTTATATCTTGAATTAAGGAGGCTGAATTTCCATGTGACAAAAAATAATTCAACAGATAGAAATGTCATAAAGAGTTGATTTATCCTACAAGGGAGGAAGCGTGTACCGTTTTCCGATGAACAGATGTAGCATTACTTAGCATCAGAACCTTGTAAAATGTGAGCGTATAAAACATAGAATATCCTAGGCATGTTTAGTAGAAAGTGTAAACACTGAGACAGGGTGGTTAGCATATAAAGACCTCAGCTGAGTTCCCCTGAACTTATTACCTTACCAATCTAAACAAGGTCTAGACCCTGCTAAGGGATGGGTGGTTTATTTTTATAAAGCAGTACAAAGATGTAATAGACAGTGCAAGTACCTAAAACCCCAGTTAACCTCACAAATCTTAGATAAAGGGAAGCCACTCAGCAGCCAGTTAACAGTCAGATGGCAATTCTGAATCACAAATTGACCAACACACAGTGATGTGTGCAGTCATCTGCTTTGATGAAAAATGCTTTTCACTAAGATGTACAGTGTGTAAAGATTTTCTAGAGCCCTGTGTGTGAGGCAGAAATCCCCAGGCCATCTTTGCTTTTGAAAGTAAATCAACAGTGGAAAAATTAGTAAATGGAACCTGTCAGAGTGGGAGCCTGGTTAAATATCAAAAAGAACTTTGAGAATTCCATCATTATTTGAAGGTATTAACAGAGCTAGATCTCCATGTCTCCGGGAACTGGTTATGCAGGAGCAATGTGAAATATGAATGGACAGTAAGCACAGTAAGTGAAAGTTGCTTGTTTTCACATCAGGAAGTAGAGCTGAAACAAAGACATGTTCCAGAGAGCTCGAGAGAACAAAATGAGCTAAAAAGCAGATGTCCATGCCTGACAGTCATGGCTTTTATCTGGAGATGTTTCTTTAACATTGCTACAATACACCACAGTTCACTCAACAAATGCATAAGCTCATACTGAGTCTCTACCATATGATAATTGCTAAGGAATAACAGTCGATAAGATTGTCTCTTCTCAAGTTTAGCTTGAATTGGGAGAAGCATGCAGGCAAGCACAATTCTGTACAATATGAAGCAGAGAGAGGAACTGTGGTGCTAAAGAAGCTTCTAGAAAGAATACTTAGTCTACACAAAGATGCTTGAAGGACTATGTCTTAGGGACATTAGGAGGAGTGCAAAAGGTGCTACAGTATAAGGAGCAGGTGTGAGAATAATGGGGCAAGAGGAGAGTGAGAGGGGAGCAAGGCTCAGTTAACGAGCAGTCCTGTACACCATGCTATGGAGCCTAAAATTTTGTCTTGATAACATTGAAGAGAAGAAGAAACTAAATGATTGAAATTTCATGTCAGAAATGTGAGTGCAGAGAATAGATGATGGGGCCAGCTGGACGCAGACTGGGCAATAATGTACAAGATAGAGGCTGGCCACTTTCACTTGGAAGAAGCCACGGAGATGTAAGGAAGTGAGCAGACTTGAGTGGCACTGAGGACACAGAAGCCCCAGGACTGGTGATTGACATTTAGAGTTTTGAAGAAGAGTGTGTACTGAAAAATTCTGTTCGGAGTTGTAAGGGTAGAGGTTCATCACTTACTGAAGAAGAAATAGAGATGACCATGTCGTCATCTTCATAGAGATGCCATGATAACTTGTTTGGGGCATTTGTGAGATAGCCTAGTAAACTAATGAGAGAAAAGAGGGAGAAAGCGGGAAAGGAGGAGGGAGGGAGGGACGGAGGGAGGAGGGAGGGAGGGAGGGAGGAGGAAGGGAGGGAGGGAGGGAGGGAGAATATAGGGCTATCAGGATATGATATGCCCTCTAGAAGTTCCTTCAAGAGATGGGACATAGTGGAACTTAATTAGTCCATGAATTGATTAATTCTGTCTCAAAGTAATAGGTCAAGGCTACTAGACCTAAAGAAGTTTTGGTGAAAGCATGTTGTTATAAAAGAGGAAAGATGTGGGGAGTACCCCAGTGGTGGAACACTTACCTAGTATATGCAAGATCTTGGGCTCCAGCCCCAGCATTGTAAAAATCAAAAATATTTTTAAATTGAGATTGACTCCTTCCTGGCATCTTACATCCTGCCTTACCATGTGTGATGTTTTCTGAATGTGGTTGATTCCGCATTTGCTTCTCTCTCATGTTGTATCACAGCCAGAGGCTTCTTGCTATATCCTTATTGTAAGGCTGTTTGTACTGTCCAAGGAAACCTCTTTACTTTTTAAGTAATCAAGTCTCAAGTACTTTGTTTTAGAAAAGCAGCATGAACTAAGACAGAGAGCTAAAGTAATAATAATAAAAGAAACCTACCAGAGAAGACATGAAAATATATGGCACGAGAAGAGAGAGGATGGAGGGAAAGCAAATGGTCAGTATGATATTACATTACAGGAACAGGAAAAAAATTACTCAGAGATGAGGAGCAATAGGTGATCTAGCAAATAAAATTAAAAAAAAATAGAGATGAAGAAGACCAGAAAATCATGGAAGCCAAAGGAGGGAAGTCTTGTGAGAACAAGGATGTGTTCAACAGTCCTGAATAATGCAGGGGAAATATATAACAGAGACTATAAAATACATATTAAATTTAACAACATCTACACAAATAATAGCTGGCCTGCATTGCACAGCAGTGAATTCCCTCCTTCGTGGGAAGGAAACTATTGTCAGTGTTGCTCTGTGACCTGCTGGCTCTCTGAAACCATCCATTCTACTCAGACCCTCCAGCTGGATGCTGCCCCTACTTTCTACTGCAACTTGCTTTTGTGCTATCCTAAACATGTCCTGCTGCCCTTACTTTTATAACTTAGCAGCAGAATTCCCTCCCCCAGCCCTGTTATCAATGAGAAAGACTTAGCTGTTATTAGCAGCTCATTAATTACAGTGCCCTTGAAAGAGATGTCGTGGACACCAATCCTCACCTCCTTAAACACACTTACACACAGTGAGTCTGTCCTCTCCCCGCAACCCCCATCACCCACCTCCTTTCTCCAGTGACATTTCCTCTTGTGTTGTGGTTAACTCTACATGCTTTTATTCCATTTACATTTAAGCTTCTTAGAAACACAGGCAGCCTCTTATACTTGGATCTCGCCTGCCTGCCCACCCTTGTTCAGGGAATCCTTCATAAATATTTACCAAATTTAAATTGTTTGATCTAATGGATTAAAAGCTTACCTGTCTTCCTTTAGTCCTCAGTTCTCTGTAGAGCTTGGAAAGTATTATAAACTTTCCACTTTGAAGGTGAATTCTTTCCATTGTAGGCCTGATTTAAAGACCTAGCTCATTCTGTAGTTTTCATCATTGGGTTATATTTGTTCTATAATTTGACATTTAGTCAGTTGCTTTATAAAAAGACATTTTTGACAGGTTAAAGGTATTTTCATTTAATTCATACTAATGAAATAGTATTATTATAGTATTTTGAATCTGAATTTCATGAATAAAATGAACCATAAGACAAATGTATCTGATCCTGAAAGGTATTTTATAAGATTCAACATCCTTCCCTCATAAGAAAATTCTACAATTCATAATAGAAATAAAGACCCCTAAAATTAAGGCTGTATTCTCGCAAAGTCCCTACTTAATTAATACACTCAACAATAAAAGATCAGTATTTTCTCTAAGATCATGAACAAGAAAGAAATGCTGCCATAGCCTATTTTTTGCAGTAAAAACAAAATCGTCAATGTGGGGTAATAGAAAGAGGTTGTCTCCTACTCAGACTTAATGAGGTATGAGATGTCACCACAATGATGTAGTGTATGCAGGAAACACCTCAAGTAGTGAAACAGGCAACCAGAGACCAGTCTCAAGAGTGATGCCACTCCAGGAGAATGTTGATCCCCTCTGAAGTGGGTGCTCTCATGATCTAACCACCTACCACTAGACCCACCTCTCAAAGGTCCTGACACCTTAGTATCACACAGGAGACCAGGCTTCCAGCAAAAGAAACTTAAAGCTATGAACTTGAATAATATCTAAAACATAGATGATACCTACTCTTTTTCTGTTTGTTTGGCTTTTGAGATAGGGTTCCTTTGTGTAGCTCTCCTGGAAATCCCTCTGTGGACCCAGCTGGCCTTGTACTCTGAGATCCATCTGCCTCTGCCTCCTGGGTGCTATGATTAAAGAGTAAAGGTGTACACCACCACCTGGCAAGATGCCTACTCTTACCTCTGCCATTCAGCATGGTATTGAAAGTCCTAACTGAAGCTCATAAGCAAAAATAAATAAATAAATTGTAAAATTGTAAAAATACAAAGCATGAAAATTAGAAAAGAAGATTATCTGTTTTCAGATGACATAATTTCATAGGAAAGACAGCACAATGTTACACATACAGAGTATTACTCAGACTTTCCACTATGACCAAATACCTAAGAGAAGGATCTTGAGATGAATAATTATTTGTTTTGGCTTACAATTTTAGGGGGATTGGTCCAGCATGGCATGTACAGTGTGGTAGAGTAGAGTAGTTCATACCATGGTGGTTAGCAAGCAGAAGGGAAAAGCAAAAGAGGTTGACACAAGAAGTAACCCAGAAGCCATATCCCTAAGTGACCTACTTCCTGTAACTAAACCCTACCTCCTACCATTCATCCCATATCAATGCCATTTTATAGTGCATCCAACAAGACATTCACCTGTTAATTACTTCAGAACCCTTCATAATCTACTCGTCAGTAGATATGCCATTAGACCAGCCCCCAGAGGCTTTACCAGTCTCTTAGGTATTCTCAATCCAATCAAGTTTATAGTTAACATTAGCCATCATATATGCTCAAAAAATATGATAACTAGTAAATTAATTCAGCAAAGTTCCGGGATATGAACACACACACACACACACACACACACACACACACACACACACACACACACACAAATTGCATTTCTATATGCTAACAATGAATAATATACTGTTAAATGAAATTGTGAAAAAATGAAATTAAGGAAACAATTCCATTTACAATATCATCAAGAAAAATAAGATAGTCATAAACCTAACTAAAGACGTAAAATACTTGTGCATTTAAAACTAAATAAAATATCACTGAACACAACTAAAGGATATTTACCTATGCTCATGATTGTACATCTTAATATTATCAAAAGTGTCCATCAATGCTATCAAAACATTCTATATGTTTAACAAAACCCCTATCACCATACTAGGATACTTTTACAGAAAAAGACGAAGATCCATCCTCAAATGTATATGGTTTGAATCTGAACTTTCTCCCACAGGCTCATACTTTGAATTTTCAATCTCCAGCTTGTGACACCTGTGGATCTTCTGGGATCTGTGTCCTGATAGCAAAAGTAGATAACGAGGATCAGGTCTATGAAGGTTATACCTACCTTATTGATTCCAACATAGCGTGCCCTCTCTGTGTCTCTCTGTCTCTCCCTCCTCTCTCTCTCTCTCTCTCTCTCTCTCTCTCTCTCTCTCTCTCTCTCTCTCTCTGTCTGCTTTGTAGTCTGCCTCTAACAGAGAAGGTCCTGTTGCCACAACTCCTCCAGCCAGATCTAAAATTCCTCTGAATGTGTAAGCCAAATAACTTCTATTAAGATGTTTCGTCTGGTATTTGGGGCAGAGTGACATGAATATAGTCAATGCTGTGGAATCTCATGGGAACTAAAATAGCAGGATCAATTCTGGAAAAGAAAAATATGAAAGTTGGAATACTCACACTTCAAAACATATCAGAAAGCTAACTGAAATCGCGCAATGCTGATAGCAAGACTAAGACATAGATGGTCATAATAGAAAAGAGATCCCAGAAAGAAATCTTGGCAAATGTAGCCATATGTTAAGACCATTTAATCAGGGAAGGACATTCTCTTGAATAAAATGTGCCTGGGAAAACTTGATATCTACCCAGCAAATTTCCTTGCACATTGGCCTTCTTAATTCAAACTTTGAGTAAACTCAGAGACTGCAAGTCCTGCTTCTCCACAGACCATCTAGAGCTAAGAGAGGTGGGGATGACAGAGAGACACTGCCTGGTAGGGATCAACAGTTTGGGTAGTTAGCAGGGAACAATGGCAGTGGCAGTGAAAACTGTATTCTTTCAGTGAAAAGGGTCTAGCTCAGTGAGCCACAGCTTATGATGTAGGCATTGTTGGAAATCAACTTTTTGGAAGACAGAATGAAAACCACTCCTCTGCTCTGGTGGTAGCCCAGAGAAGGTCCCAAGAGACTCTGTTACTTATCCATTAAAAGGATGTCTCCCCAAAGCTAACAAAGGCAAGAACTAAACGATGGTTATAAAATAACAAAGTCCCTGACACAATTCCCCATGCAGGCTAGGACGATGTAATTACCACCCTGACTGGGTAGTGACAGGGGAAAAGACAAAGGAAGGAGCAAGAAAGATGTGCAATTTGATTTATTACTTTTTAGTTAACTGGAGGCTTGCCCCTGGCAAGGAACAGCACTACACACACACACACACACACACACACACACACACACACACACACACACACACACACACACACTCACACACACACAGACACAAACAACACACACAGAGAGAGAGAGAGAGAGAGAGAGAGAGAGAGAGAGAGAGAGAGAGAGAGACAGACACTCCACATCAAAATCTCCAGAAACTCTTAGTTCATTTTCCCTGTCTTTATTTCTCAGGGAGACTAGTTCAGCATCCCTTTTCTTGGATGAAAACCTGGCTTTTATGACCTCAAAGGCACAGAGTCCCACTCACAGGAGGGACAGGGTCAAATAGAACCTTCATTAGTGTCTGTTCTTCCATCACAGCTCCGTGCTGCCTTGCTCATGATGCTGTCTTCTTCATGTAATCTAAATGCAAATTATTATCAAACACAAATATTGTATAGCTAAGTTAATTTAGTTTTAGTCACCACTCTGATGTGGGCCAGCCCTGGCAGACGACAATACTTACAGAACCTCATGAAGAAGCAAGGCCAACACTTGCTAATTAAGATGAGCTCCAGAAAATCTCACAAAGAGGGATTGCCCTATGTTTTAGTTTATTACTATAGAACAAATAAATTAATATCTACAAATATGGCAGAAGAAAGTACAAAACACCATTATTTACACAGTCCTATCAGAAAGCAGAAAAAAATTCTAAAGCTTACAACTGATAAACCTGAGAAAGGTGATAACTTATGAACTAAATATACCAAGAGAAAGATCACCAAAATAAACACTATGGAAACATTTTAAAAATACCTATAAGGCAAAACAATTTGAAATTTTACTAATAGTAACAACTGCATATAAAACTGATATTTATTCATATATATTGCTTGTATTAGTAAGGATGAAAGAACTGTATTTAAAAATGAAATATTTTGCTGGGCTTTGGTGGCACATGCCTTTAATCTCAGCACTCAGACACAGAAGCAGGTAGATCTCTTGAGTTGAAGGTCAGCCTGGTTTACAGAGAGAGTTCTTCAACAGTCAGGGCTACGCAGAGAAACCCTATCATGAAAAAACACCAAAAAAAGAGGAAAAGAGAGAGAGAAAACAGAAAGGAAAGAAAGGAAAAGAAATATTTCCATCATGTGGGATGTAGAGACACAGGATGGGGTTTTGGTGTTAACAGCAGCCACCTAGCAAATGTAAAGTCAACCTGACCTATATGAGACCCTACTTTGGCAAAAATGACCCAAACAAAATTTTAAATTTATTAAAGGAACAATGCAGCATGTTACTGGTGTAGATATATTATTTTAAAGGTGTTTATCTTTCTTAGGATTACTTTTTAAATTTACTTCATGCCGAATCTCCAAATTCAGTAACAGCAGGTGCTTTGGGAGAAAGAAGCCAGGTTCCCTCTTGGAGCTCTCACTATTAAACCAGTACCTACTAAAGAAGATGAACAAAGACCCACCAGGAAAGTCAAGTGAACTAGGAGACATTGCATCACTGAGTTGCAAAAGGGCCTGGTGACCCAGAACCAAGCATGTTAGCACAGCAGGAATGTGACACAGGCTTTACTTCCACTTCCAAATGCCACACAGAGTGTCTTGCACGAAAGCAGGTGAACTTGGAACTATTCGGGGAACAGAACTGTAGGAAACATGTGTATAATGTACACCCACTAGAATCATAGAGTTTTAGAAATATCAATTGCAAATGTGAGGAGCGTGTAGACAGTTTTATGGTCATTACATCAATGACAAAATGCAAAGGCTCAGATTTGCTTTGAGCAAGTGTCTTGCATTTTATAAAACCTTTTTAAAATAAGAAAGAAAGAAATGCTGAAGGAAATATCCTCAGAACAGCAAATCTGACCCAATGTCTTTCGAAATCAATACAGAAAGATGAGCACTCTATAATGGTTA
The DNA here is from genome assembly GCF_003668045.3 of Cricetulus griseus. NCBI lineage: Eukaryota > Metazoa > Chordata > Mammalia > Rodentia > Cricetidae > Cricetulus > Cricetulus griseus. The sequence continues at coordinate 242,269,194 of NC_048595.1, read as the reverse complement.
ATCTGTGTTGTCAACTTGCCTTGGTCTAGACCTAACCAAGAGATATGCCTCCCCACATACCTGCAAGGGATAGTTTTGATCAAGTCTTACAAAATAGAAAGACCCCCTTAAAGGCCGACAGCACCTCTGGAAGCCACCTAGAAGGAGTCCTGAAGGAAACAACTGTCCTTCACACGGCTTGCCCTTGTGGTGCCTTCCCAGGGTGCTGGCAAGTTCGGCTACCCTTTTGCTATTGACACCTATGCCTCTGCTGCTGTTCTTTGCAGATATCAGGGACATAAGAGCACAGTTTCTTTTCTTTTTTTTTCACCTTTTTTATTTGAATTAGAAACAGGATTGTTTTACATGACAATCCCAGTTCCCTTCTCCCACCCGTCCTCCCCTACCACCCCCCAACTAAAACCTTATCTGTCACATATCTTTTCTGCTCCCAGTGGATGGTGAGGCCTTCCATAGGGTGTCATCATATCATATCCTTTGGGATATGATATAGAGTCTATCATATCCTTTGGGATAGGGCCTAGGCCCATGCCCGTGTGTCTTGGCTCAGGGAGTATTCCTCTATGTGGAATGGGCTCCCAAAGTCCACACTGATGCTAGGGATAAGTACTGAATTTCTACAGGAGGTCCCATAGATTTCTGAGATTTCCTCACAGAAACCCATGTTCCTGGGGTCTGGATCAGTCCCATGCTGGTATTCCAGCTATCAGACTGGGGAGCAAGAGTTCCTGGATGTTCAGGTCAGCTGTTTCTGTGGGTTTCAGCAGCCTGGTCTGGACCTCTGTGCTCTTCACTGGTCCTTCTCTGCATCTGGGTTCCAGTTCAGATTGGTGATTAGTAATGGGTGTCTGTTCTACTTCCACCAGCTGCTGGATGAAGGTATATAAGTCAGTCATCAATCTCATAATCAGGGGAGGGCATTTAAGGTAGCCTCTCCTCTGTTGCTTAGATTGTTAGCTGGTGTCATCTTTGTAGATCTCCAGACATTTCCCTAGTGCCTGATTTCTCTGTAAACCAAAAATGTCTCCCTCTATTATGGTATCTCCATTCTAGTTATCATCTGTTCTTCCCCTGACTCATACTTTCTGCTCTCTCATGTCCTCAGCATCCCTCTTCTTCTCCCCTTCTCATTCTCCTAGCTCCTTCCCTCCTCTTCCTGTGCTCCCAATTTGCGCAGAAGATGTTGAACCTCTCCCCTTCTCCAGGGGACCATGTATGTCTCTCTTAAGGACCTCCTTGTTTACTAGCTTCTCTGGCAGTGTGGATTGTAGGCTGGTAATCCTTTACTCTATGTCTAAAATCTGCATATGAGTGAGTACATATCATGTTTGTCTTTTTGCGATTGGGTTACCTCACTCAGAATGGTTTCTTCTAGATCCATCCATTTTCCTGCAAATTTCAAGATTCCGTTGTTTTTTGTTTTTGTTTTTTCTGCTGAGTAGTACTCCATTGTGTAAATGTACCACATTTTCTCTATCCATTCTTCGGTTGAGGGGCATCTGGGCTGCTTCCAGTTTCTGGCTATTACAAACAGTGCTACTATGAACATTGTTGAACAGATGTCCTTGTTGTATGAATTGAGGAAAGTTTCTTAAGTCTTCCAATGAAAACTGAAGACTGAAAGCTCTCCTGGAACCCTCCAGGCCCTCAGCACCACTGCATAGTATAAACTGATCTAATAAACTACGCCCCCCCCCCGCCCCGCCTTTTTTTTTTTTTTGGTTGGTTGGGTTTTTGTTTTTTCATTTTTTATTTGAATTAGAAACAAGATTGATTTACATGACAATCCCAGTTCCCTTCTCCCTCCCTTCCTCCCCTACTACTTCCCCAACTAAAACCCTACCTATCACATACCCTTTCTTCTATTCTTCCCCTGACTCAACTTTTCTGCTCCCTCATGACCTCTGCATCCTTCCTCTTCTTCCCTTCTCATTCTTGTAGCTCCCTCCCCCCTCTTCCCATGCTCTCAATTTGCTCAGGGGATCTTGACCCTTTCCCCTTCTCCAGGGGACAATGTTTGTCTCTTATAGGGTCCTCCTTGGTAAACTCCCCTTTAATAGATACGCAATTATGTTGGCTCTGTTGCTCTAAAGAACTCAGATCAATACATTCCTGCCTGATACTTTAAATGTCTAAAAGGACTAAGTACTTCTAATTCACAAAAAAAGAGAAAGAAAATGCCAACTCCCACTGGAAATAAAAATGGAAGTATGAAATGATTTCCCAAACCTCGGGCAGAACTATAAAAATAAAATTTATCTTAGCTTGACAATGACATTGAGAAATCATGAGAAAACTTCAATGTTTACATACTTTGTGACATGGACATCTGAAAGTATATTAATTTAATCCAAAAAACTACAATAATGTGATACTTATCAAATATTCTAGGGAATAAAAACAAGTATTTTTGAATTGGTAGGGGTATTTATAATACAAAACTGGGAAAATTAGGAGTGTCTTGGGATAAGGGATTAGTTCAATGAACTTTGCTATCTCTATGAAATGAAATATCGGACTGGGAAGCCCTGAAAATACTTTTATTAAAAGTATCAATAGTATATACCCTACATCAATACATTTTTAATCATGTAATATCAATTTTGCGAAAGTAATTTTCAATCCACACATATATACTCACATACATACATAGATTAAAATTAATGAAAATTGACACACTATAGGTCTAAAAAAATTCCTGTTGCACTTATTTTCATTGACTATGTATTATCAATTTAGTACAAAGGAATCAAAACTTGAGTATGTGACAACACTCTCCTTCTTCCCTCCCTAAATCTGTGCAATGATTAGGCATAAAAGCTATGAAAACAGGGAGGAGAAAAAGCTAAACTCAGCTTAACAGGTGCTGTTCATGAAAAGTCTTAAAGGATGGTAGAATTTGGGTTGGGAGAGCAGGAGACTCCATAGCGTGAGGGGGAGGTGGGCTCAGTTTGATGTTCAGGGGGTGTAAACTTACTTATTAGACATGGAGCTGAAAGATAAGATGGCAGTTTTCAAAAATGTAGTTTTGTTATTCTGAAGCGGAGGCTGAGTTTCTCAATAAGGATGAACCCTTGTTCTGGGTTGGTGTTTAATCTGGAATGAGGACTCGGAAACCTGCCATTCACCTACTGATCATGTGCCTTAGAGCCCTGCCACAGGCTCTCTGAGCTGGGAGTTCTTGGTACCAAGTGGCCATAAAAGTTGCCCCAGGTGATCTTTTATTATGAGTGAAAAAAATCCCCAACACCGAATTAAGAAGTCAGGCATGGCTGTGTGTGCCTATAACCCCATGTTGTAGGTCAAAAGACAAGCAGACCCCAAGAGCTCATGGGCCATTCAGCCCAATAAAAACTCCAGTTCATCGAGAGACAAGGGAAAGACTGATACAGATAGACACCCAATATCCTACGCTGGACCAAGAGTGAAAACATTCACACACTCATGTGCAAGACACACATGCACACACACAAACAAGTACACACTCATACACACATACACACACGCAAATACACATAATATAAAAATAAAATGAATCTTAAAAGACAGGTTAGAAAACTAGCCAACTATTACAATCTGGCGTTGTAAAATGTGAATCACAAACTTGAGAAGCCAGAGATGTGATGAATAATGTTCTAAGCATTTAAGGAGGTAATAACTTCAGACTGCCTTGTGCTGAATTTAATCATCAAAATATATCCTCAGACCATTCATACTACAAACGCATGCACATGCACACATGCTCACACACACTCATGCACATGCCTGTACACAGGCACTCATGCACCCTCATGCACATGCATGCACATTTGCACACACACGTTTAAGACTTTCAAATCTGTGAAGGTTTTGAGAGAAACCATTATGAAAATTATGTGTGTTTACCAAGTAGCCAGGTTGCTAAATAAATTGCTTTTTCTGTGTCTTTTTGCTGCTCTGCCTTCTTGAACTTCATGTTTTCCATTTACCAAAAAAAAAATACAATTCATTTTTAGAAGTTGTGTTTTAATTCTACACTTGTAAATATTTATGCATATTTCCAACAAATCCATAAGCTTAACTACATTTTCCCATGGTTTCTTATATGTCTAATACATCATATTAGATCTCACATGTTGTCCTCTCACAATAAAGTGTTCAAATGAGAAGGCGATAAACCAAACAACCTGACAGCCATTCATCAGACACCCAGAAAGAAAAAAAAACAGAACAGGAGGTAGGAATAAGCTACAAAATTTGTGCATATTTAATATGAAGATGATTTTTTCACAAAATTATTTTTCTCATGATGGAATTCGTTCAGAATTCACAGGGTTAACTAACAACTTTTAAAAAGTAACCAGCGAATGTCAGTGACTCCCATCCCATCTGACTTTCACCTTCACTCACATGGCAAGTGGGATGTGGACACATTGTTCTGCGCGGTACTCACAGCAACACTACCGATGGTGATCGTGCTGGGCTGTGTGCGTGTGAGACTGAGAAACGCAATATGGAGCAGGAGTCCATCCTGTCATTTGCACATATGAAGCTTGTTGAAAGATCTCTAACTGCAGCTGCTTTTCATAGAGCCTGCCATTGTTTACATCTCTGCCTCCAAAATACAAAATGAGCCGTTGCTAGGAATGAACCACTTCATTTCCTGACCACTGCAAGCCAGCCCAGTGTCTCTGTTGTTCCTTCCCAGATGTTCCCCCAGTACAAGCATGTTGCATGACACTATGTTCTGGATAACAAAATCAACTATATTGAATTATTACTGTCACTTTGCTTGAGACTGTATACACTTCAGTGGTACAATAATAACATTGAGAAGCAAGTCTGGGACCTATTACATATTAAATAGCAGAACAAGGCTGACCATAGAACACAGATGGGTGAGGGTTAGTTTCTACCATCAAGATGTTTCTAAGGTACACACACTTCCAAGAGGGTGCAAAACTATGGGTGGCAAGAGCCTGGACAGACCAGCTCCTTTGTCTCGGGCTGCTGCTCATCAGACAAGAGCATTGGCTGCTCTTTCAGAGAATCTGAATTCAGTTACCAGTATCCACACCAGGCAGCTCCTGTAACCAACCACCTGTGAATACAGCTTCAAGAGGTCCAACACTCCCTCCTGGCTCTGCATGGCATGCAGAAATGTGACATACACACACAGCCATAAATTTAAAATTACATTTTTAAAAATGTGCTTGGCTTTACATATAAATGTCTATATGTGTATATTTGTCAATCTTAAAACATATTTATTGATTATAATATCAAAAATAGTTACCTAGAGAGACCACTTCACATTTAAAGGGGAGGAATCATCCCCAGAAGAGTGTATTTGGGAAAATGATAAGGGAGGATACTTTCATCATGGATCTATGGAAAATATCAAAGTTGCATATTCATGTGATATTTTATGGGTAAGTGAGTATGCAGGTTTAAAGTAATTTTTCTCTACTTAAAGACATATTGCCCTATATATTTGTCTGTACAAATAGTTATAAAATCATCCTTGGTTTTACATTGACAAATGAAAAACCACTAAAATTCTTCAATCAAGCAAAGTATGCAAGGAGCTTCATGTTGTTGGATTATTCTGTTAAGACAGTGCAAGCAAAATATCTCACTGGAATATAAAGGTAAGGGTGCCACTAATGGAAAGGGGTATTTTCACAGGACCAGTGCTTTTCCTCCATACCATCTCCACTTGACATCAAGTAAAACAGAACATTGGCCACTTGTTTACTTTTTAAAAGAGAAAACAAAAATGTACAACATGCTTGTGCACATACACCTGTTACTTTGTGTCCAGTAAAGGAATGCGGAAGGGAAAATGAAAGAGTAGGGAACTCTATACAGCAATAGTCAGGGGGGGCAGATCCAGATTGCAGCTTTCTAACTGAGACTGTGTTCTTGGTCTATAGCAAATTTCTGGAGTGGAGTAGCAGGCTCCCTCTTGAGTAGACCCTTCCTGTCTGTCACTGGAACACATCTGTCATGTTTTCATCCTCCTCTTCCAGATGTGAAGGTGTGTGTGTTGCACTGATTGGTTCCCCATCTAACTGGACCCTGAGCTTCACAATAGACGTCCGTTGGTTCACTAAGTGTCTGCCTCTTGACCTTAAAAGACACCACAGAACCATTGCCCACCACCTTCACTTGTATCCAACCACTGGAGTCCCTCCAGCTGCCACCTCACAAAAGAGGCCCTGGGGGAGCACACAAGCTGCAGCAGGGGCCACAAGAAGAGGCAGGAGTGGTAGACCAGGCAAAGGCCCCAGCACTGAGTATACTTCTTGAAACCTGGGCCCTGTGGTGTTTGAAAAATTAGGAAGAAAAACAGGGACAAGGCATATAATGCTGGCATCCAACAGACCTAGATAGGGATAGCTGGTGTTGTGGGTAGAATAGTCCTATGATATAGTATGTTCAGCTTCCATGGTTCCCCAGGTATGGAGGGCAGACATGTTTCCAATTAACTAAGACTAGAAGCCAATTCTTTGTGGCTTAAATATACATAATTATCTAAATCAGATGTCAACATAATTAATTTTCTAGATGTGTAAAACTTTGGCTGGTGTTTGGGCTTCTGCTAAAATACACTTTTATCACTATGTGTAATTCTGTCACACTCAAAGTAGAAGAAAGTCTTGGCAACATACATTTGAACATTTTCTTCATTTCCATTTAACTTATGCATTATAAGGAGTCACCCTCAACCAGGGCACTTGGCCCCTAAAATCTCACATTTTGAAATGCACATTGTCTTGTCATCGATTACTTTTATTTATTTATTTTTTGTTGTTATATCAAGGGTTTGTTAAGCTTTTAGAGTGATGCATGGAGATGGGAAAACTGAATTTTATTTCAGAAAATAAAGATAATAGTACTTTGCTATGAATAAAAAGACACTTCTCCCTCTGCCTCTTACATGAAAATCACTATTGTTAAAGTTGCAGTGTGTCCTGGATTCTCTCTTACTGTGAACAGCACTGTGATGGAGGTGGGCACAGGGACAATCCAGGCTGTCAGAGACCACAGCTTCCCTTGCTGGCAGTAGGATGTTTACAGGACCCCTGGGAGATGCTCTGCTAATGAGTTACAGACTGCCTCATCCATCCAGCACTTTGACTATCTGCCTAATCTTCTGAAATTCCTAACCTTGTGCTTCCTCCTTCCTCCTACAAGAGGTCCTTCTGGGAGACACTGGATACAGGGACGAACCACTCTAATCTGGGGTCCGGCAGTCTAGTGGCTATGTATAACCCAGGGGACTGCAGCTTTGTTTATCTTTCCTACTTGTCTGGTGGGAGGTTTGGGTAAATGAGAAGGCTTCAGATTACAGGTCCTGGAAAAATATCTGAGTGGTGTGTTGTTGTTGTTTTAAAATTCCAGTCATTCATAATGGAGCCCTGAAACTGTTTTGCTTGAAAATGAAATTGTGTGCTTTGACTGCAGCAGTCTCCCCACTTTGACAACAAGAAAAGACCTTGAACATCCTACTATGTTTTTGAAAAAGAAGTTGAGGGTCCATAGGTGAGTGTTGCATGCAATTTGAGGATAATGACCAAAGAGTAAGATGTCCTTATGTAAAAGCATCAGGACATCATTTATAAAGGCAGACTTACAGATCTAGGTTAAATTCTGTTTTATTTTAAACAGACTGGCAAAAGGAAGGAGACATTTGGGAATACAAATATTTTGGATGTTTCTTGGTTTTCAATAATTAAAAACTTTATTTCACCTTGGAATCTACGCATAACAAATATAAAATCAGATGATGTTTTAATGTGGCTACATTTTGAGTAAAAGCAAAGTTATGATGTTGCTCAATTAAGGACATATATTATAAAACCCGATCACTTGCCTTTCCAGAGTTAAGGTTTGTGAGTTCAGATCCCAGGTGGCAATAAATGGATAATTGGTTTGATTGATTCCTGACTCTTGGTGTGGCCACATGTCTCCCCTGAACACAGAGACCTTCAAAGGGACCTGTTCATGAAGGGGATTCCAATGAGGCAAGGGATTGGTTGAATAAATTCTGGCTCAGCAGAGCTGTTCATCACAAATGAGCTTTGTGAGTGTTGGAAAGATGTGTGGGTTATATTTGGGGAGGATGTCAGCTTCAAAGCCTCTAAAACCCAGTATGTAGCATCCCTTCTCAACTCTGTACATGTTCAGATTTCTCTCTGACAAGATCTTCCCATGAGGATAGGAAGTTCAAAAGCCTAGTGCAGTCTGAATTGAATGTTCAACAGTGAACATCCCCTGTGAATGAAAGTGTCAAAAGCAATTGGTAATCATTCTGGTCCTGAAGCATATAATGGCCCGCTGTCATTGGTGAGCTGACATTTATCTGTCAGCTATTATGAGCCTTCTTTCTACCCATCCCCTCTTGTTCTGCATGATGATTGGTTATTGTCTTTACATTTTTTTTTGATAGCCCAGATGCTGAAACTTGCAGTAAAGGTCTTGAAAACTGAAATAGGAAAATAATTTTTCAAGTGCTAGAAGTTTGCTAATTCACAGAAACTATGAATTAAGTAGCTAATTGAACTGATCTTTTATTAATTAAATTTATTCATTTATGTTACATCCCTACCACAGTTTCTCCTCCTTCCTCCTCCCATTCCCCCTCCTCACATCCCCCTCCCCCCAACCCATTCCTCCTCTGATTTTGTTAAAATGGATGTCAACAAAGCATGGCATATCAAGTTTATCCAACCTTTGTCCACAGCCATGGAATAGACAGCAGAGAAAGAGCTAGACGCATGGTACGTCAATTGAAATTTTAGAAACTAATGGTATTTTATAGGTCCAAAGACTTCTTGAGTAAGCTATTACATGTACACTAAGCCAAATTCTACCATTAAGTCACTAGTACTCATGGCTAATCTGTAGAATGATTCAAGGTGTGTGTGTGTGTGTGTGTGTGTGTGTGTGTGTTGTGTTGTGTGTGTGTGTGTTTGCGCGTGCGCGCGAACGCACGTGTGCATGGGTAAATGTATGTGTATATGGGTGTATGTGCATCTGTGTGGTGGCCAGAGGTTGATCTAGATTATCCTCATCAATCATCTAGCCTCATTTTCGAGAAAAGTCTCTCACTAAGCCTGGAGCTCACTAAATGATTGAGCCAATGGACCAGAAAGCCACACACACACACACACACACACACACACACACACACACACACACAAACACTTCAGTGCTGGGGTTACAGTTATATGCTGCCATGCCCAGCTTTTAACATAGGTATCCAAATTCAGGTCCTCCTACTTGCATGAGAAATGTTTTACTGGTTGAGCCATGTTCCCTACCCCTAAAGTAATTTATCAACCATAGAATTTAAAACAGGTTAACCTAACCAGGAAGTTGACAATCATTCTACTGTTTTCTAATTTCAACACATCTACAGATATTCATTTCATGATAAGATCTTTCACTCATTCTTTCTTCCTTCCTTTCTTTTTTTTTCTTTGATAAGATAAGCATTCTTGAAAGAGTAGATTGAAATAGAATAAAAAGCATTTAAGAAAATATTTCTACTGACATTGAGTTTCCAATATGTTAAAGGGCTGGATGGCCAAACCAGCTGAACAGAGGCCCAACTTTAGAATTAACAAGTAGCATGTATAATATGAGCCCTGGTACATCAGCGTGCTCAGCAACAAACCTTGGCTCAGAATACCTTATCTTGTTGGTTTAACACCAGGAGAAATCAAATACAGAAGCAATAAAAAGACAATAGTACTGATAGTTGTTAAAAGTCGGGGATTTGGCTCTTGTGGTAGGTTTTATTTTCTGCCTTTATCTTTGACACATTACCACTTCCTCCATCCTTTGAAAGAGGTTTCCTTCCAAAAGAACAAACTTTGGAGTTTTACCACCTGGAAAACAGAAGCCTCTTCAGATCTCAGCTCATGGAAAATTTTTTGAGATGTATTTATTCTATGTGTACAGTGCTTTGACTGTATGTATGCGCATGCACAATGAGCATGCCTGCTGCTGTGGAGGTCAGAAGAGGACATCTGGACTCTGGTTACAGATGGTTATGAACCACTGTGTGAGTGCTATGAACTGAACAAGTGCTCTTAACCACTGAGCCACTTCTCCAGCCCCTTTACCTCATAAAGAAATAGCAGTGGTTGCTGCTGTTTTTGCTATTCACAGTACTTTCTATTGTTAATTCTCTACTGGCTGTGCAGAACTCTGGAGAAATGAAGCATTTTTATGGCCAGTTCTACTGAGAAAATTACTTTATAAAGCAAAAGATTTTACCCAACATCAGTTTAAAATTATTAGATTACAGTGTGTTTCACCCAATGTTTGTTTTCATTAACTATATTAAGAAAAGTTATTTGTGGGATAAAAATATTTGGAAACCAAAAAGTAGTGAAAAAGAGCAAAATATTTTCTCTCTCTCTCTCTCTCTCTCTCTCTCTCTCTCTCTCTCTCTCTCTCCTCTTCCCTCTCTCCCTGCTTCCCACTTCCTTCCTATCTGTCTGACTGATTTTATTTTAGATTCATACATGCATATAATGTGTTTTAATCAAACCCACATCCACTTCCAACTTCCAACTCTTCCTCACTTTCCCCACTACTTTCTCTCCCAATTTCATGTGCTTTTTATAAAATTAATATTCACTGAGTCCATGTAGTGCTGCCTGTATGTGCATGAGTATGGGACCATCTACTAGATCGAGGGACGTTTCTAAGGGGCCATATCAATGAAGAAAACTAACCCCTCCCCTAGAAGTCATCGATTGCCAATGTCTTCTCAGGGGTGAAATTTGATGAGACCGTCCCTCATTCATTCTTAGATTTGTGCTGGGCTGGCTTGATCTTGTGCATGGAATCACAGCCATTTGGACAACTACACTGTCATATTTGAAAGTGTCAACTCCCTCTGACTCTTAAAATCTCTACTCCCCATCTTCTGCAGTTGTCCCTAAGCCTTGGGGTAAGAGAGTCTGATTCCATGCAAAGAAGGGAACTCCACAGTCATTCACAACACTGCTTGTTGATGGGTTGTGAGTCTCTGTATTAACTGCCATCTACTACAAAAACTTTTGTGAGGGTTGAAAGATGTACTAACCTATAGGTGTGAAGATAAGAATTTATCAAAGACATAAGGAATATTTTCAATAAAATCATAGAAGAACTCCCCCATTGTTACTGGTGGACAAACAATAAGGACGAAAGAAGGGTTACAAGCAGACATCCTCCTAGCTGGGAGATGATTTACTTACTCATGGAAGCCTTGAGAAACTGAAGGCTCAAGTCCTGAAAACTCTTGACCACATAACAAATCCCAGGATGGAAAACTTTGTTTGACTTTGCACTGAATTCATAGGGAAGCTTTTCAAAGTACTGTGATGAAATCTGAGAGAGTGTGTCAATTCTTTAGAATGTTAACAGTGCAGATCTACTTGGTGGATGTTTTCATCTTGCCTTCATTCCATCTGGACCACTTGAACTTCCTACCTCTCCAAACAGTGCCATGAAAACAAGGAAAATGATGACAGAAAGTGTAGCTCAGTGGTAGAGCACTTGCCTAGCAATCCTGAGACTTAGAGTGAAACCCCAGAAATGCTACAATAACAAGAAAAGTTTAAAGAAACAACAATAATAACAAAAAGACAGAGGAAATCATAAAAAAAGTAATTCGGCCAGTTGCATGTCCTTTAATGTTAAGATGCTTTGAAAGCACTTTTGTCCCGTCAAAATATTTTCAGGGTCAGGGGTGCTAAAGGACCCTGAGTGAGCAACAAGATTTAGAGCATCCAGCAAATTAAACTCCTTCCTCTCACAGATCTATTAGAGACTTTGTGTCTTTAATATAATTTAAAGCAATTGTCCCTGTAGGGAGGTCAGACAGTTTGCACAGTTACACAGAAATAGTTGACCTGCCTGAGGAAACTAGAAGAATTTCAAGGGTACATTTCAAGACCCTGTTTCTGTTGATAACAGTGTTCCAGAATTTATATTTATTAATATTGCTTTATTTTGGTCTGACTCCCACAGGAAATCCTGAGGAGTGTCCGTTGCTAGCATATTTTATCTTTGAGAGTTCCATCGCTTTGGTCTTGCATCCTGACTGCTAGGATGAAGTGTACCTTTGAACGCCTTTAGTAGAGCCGAGGATGACAACAAGCAGGAATTTCAACACTCGAGGAAGACAATCCATCTACTTTCTCCAGTTATCATTAAAATGTCTTCTAGACGTAGGTCATAACTGGAAACCTATAAATGATGCCTGTGTAGCAAGCACTTCCCACAGAGCTGGAGTCCCAAGTGATTAAAATTTATCACACTGTTCTTATGGTTACAAATACTGCTGATCTGTGTCGTTACTTAAAAAGTACTATTCATAACATTTTGATTTCAGTCCAAATAGTTTTTCCCCATAAAATGCTCTTGATCTTTTTCTTAAAAGGTCTAATCCACTTCTCCTTTGAAAGAACAAAGAAAGAGGTCGATTGTTCTCTGGTTTAAATTTTGTTTAGTGTGATATATTTATTGCCTGGTGGGATGCATCTAATTTTCCACTGGCTTTTGCTGAGAAAGTAATTGGATAGAACTTAATCTCTTGCAACCTGCAGGCTGTAAGCGCTTTCATGACCTGAAGCTATGCTGTTCTGCATGTGGCTCTATTAAAATGATATGTAACCACAGGACCACATATCTGAGCGAAGCATTGTTTTTCACAGATGCACACTTTGAATGGGCAAATTCGCTCTCTCATTATCTCCCATAGCATAGCATGGGCCACAGTGGTTCAAAACAAGGTCTTCACATGGTAGACATTTACTAAAATACATAAGAGCAGGCTAGGTGTATTTTGCCTGCTCCTCAGGCTCAGTCAGCCCTCATTAGGTGTTTCACCTGGGAAGCCGTGTGCTCAGCTGAGCTGTTGGTTAAGAAGGAGAGAACATGGCAGCTGCCTACAGATTTCATTTCTCTAAACGTTATTTTGAGATGATGCTGACTAATAAATTCTGGTTTGAGCATTTGGATCTCTAAACTCTGGAACTAAGTGTACCTTGCAATAACACTAAGAGATTAGGAAAGAAAAAGGTAAGATATTAATGCCTGCAGTATATAAATAAGAAAAGTATCAAAACTGCTAGCATGGATCTGATCCTAATTATTAAAAGTTCAGTATGAGAATTTGCGGATTGTATCCTAACCATCTGATATAATTTTGTGTTCTCACTCTCTCACTTGCTCTCTTTCTGTCTCTGTCTCTCTGTCTCAGTCTCTCAGTCTCCTTCCCTCTCTCTCTCTGTCTCTCTCTCTCTCTCTCTGTCTGTCTCTCTCTCTGTATCTCTGTCTCTGTCTCTGTCTCTCTCTGTCTCTCTCTCTCTCTCTCTCTCTCTCTCTCTCACACACACACACACACACACACACACACACACACACACACTGGTGTATATTTAATGTTCTACAGTACTTTGCAAAAGATGCTATTTGATGACACCACCAAAATTTCACATTAAAGATTTAGACATAAAGAGGAAGAAAGTGACCCATTTCACTAGGAATTCTGCAGAAAAGATTATTAAGGGGTTAAGTAGACACATTGCCAGATTTGTCTTCTTTTATTTTCAAAACAAAATGTACTAGTTCTTTGCATTGCTGACATAGTTGGCTCCATGTAACTTTTGGAGCAAATTTCTTGTTGTATAATTATCTTTCAGCTTAAAGTCATTTTGTGATGGGAACAACCAAAAAAACCAGCTGGTGGCTAGCAAAAATGAGATAGACGGGGTGTTAATAGAAAGGACAAAAATGAATCAAAGAAGTGATTCCACTAATCACTAAAGCAAACTCCAAAGAGCTGACTTATTTTTCCATGTAAATATTTTATAGCATCAAATATTCCTTATGGATAAGGGAACCACTGGCTGGGCCTTGACATATATTTGCTGTCTGAACATATTTCTGCACATTAAAAATCTGGGAAGAGACAGCAGTGCACACAAGAGCATGCAAACCAGAGCTTCTGATGATGATGGGTCTTGTGTTGAGTGAACTGTGGGAGCTGCTTTCTGTTGTTTCCAGTGCAGGAGATTGAACCCAAACACACTGTCACTGACCTGCATCCCAAACTCCAGAAACTTCTTTTGGTTCAGATTTTGTGTTCGTGTGCATCCTTCATTTTATCCTTCTACATGCTAGTTATGCTGAAAAAGCTGGCCAAGGGCATAAAAAACGCCATAATTACACACCCAGCTAAATGTTGCAGCTATCCCAGCCTCAAAATGGAACTTACAGTCAAATCAAACAGTTTCTTTGTCTGTAGGATAGCAAAGATCTAGTTTGACTAGATTTTCCTTCTTTCTTTCTTTTTTTCTTTCTTCCTTCCTTCCTTCCTTCCTTTCTTAATGTCAGTAAATTTCCTGAAATAATTCTTTAGAAGATATGTATACCAGGACACATGCATAAATACCATAAGCATCTTTAAAACTACAGACTAGCAGATGGAGAGAGATCACAGATTTCTAGACCTACATCCAAGCTGAAAATGACCCCTGCTCTAGCCCTGCCAGCGGTAAGATATACTGAGGTCACCCAGCCTTCCACTCTACCTGCATACCTCTCACCGACTCCCTCCTTATATGGAAACATCAGCTCCTTGGCCCTTGTATACATTCAACAGCAGAGAGCATAAACCTTTTTCTTATTAACAACAAAGTTCTTTCCACTGTGTAAAATATTTTCTATTCCTGTGTTTTTTATTCTTTAGAGGTGGTTTTTATGTCCTCTCAACAAGCAGAGAGCATGGTCTTAAAGTATGGTGCCCAGACACAAAGTCAGGTTTTATTTGGACCCCAGGACTTTGGAAATTAGGTTCAGGTCTTCACATCTGTAACCTAGCAAGTCCGCTCTGCAGGCTACCTCTAAACGTTACTAGATTCATAGCAGCCCTACCACTGTCTTTACTACTCTGAACTCATCATTAGCTAAAAGCCCTAGACCATTGTGTTTTATCATATCCATTTCAAACTTGTTCCCAGTTAATTTCCTAGACCAGGGTAAAGACTACATGTTTATTGCTTATTCCCATTAACCTATATCCCATGAGATTCATCCTCTCTTCTGAGCTAGTATGGAGCCTGGCGTTGTCATCATGAGATTCTGTAAGACTTTAACACATCTGAAAGATCCTGCTGAATCTCTAGAAGAGACACTGGGAACTTTACTCATCCCAATATGCTACATTCTTTCTGTGGAAGACATGTTTTCCAACCCTCATACTATTCCTGTAGGTGTTTAAGTCTTTCCCAAAGAAAAGCATGATTGCAAATAGATTTTTTTAAAAAAACTGGCTTGTTCTGTATCAACTTGCATTCTTGATTATTAATAGCACTTTTTAGAATTTTCTACCAGTGGAAAACTATTCCAGGAAAACCTAATGAATCAAAGTCATTCATTATGACATTATGGTTATTGGTCTGTTCCATCTATAAACGTGTTAATGATGAAACTCAGACCGTGTTTACCACAGCTAGATTTTTGTCTGTCCGTAAGACCTCATTTAGAGTGAGGACGAGTTTAAACAAATTACAGGGAAATTTCCTAATAAGTAAAAATGAAACCAAGACAAGTTCCCCAAATCAAATAGAATTTTGTATCTAATAGTTCAAAATGTGTGTGTTATACCACAGCTCACATAGGATTTAATGACATGTGTTTATTACACACAATGAACAAACAGTTTGAAAAGGTAGTACAGATAAAAATAATGATTATCATAGTTTTCCTGAAGTGTACACAGTAACCCTAAGTCTTTGCATCTAACTTTAAAATTGACAATGATTAGAATGCTTGACGAGCCTCATGTGTAGGAGTCCTTGCTCTCACATGTATTTATGAGTGGTCTTAAATCCTTTCTAGACAAAGAAAAGGAGTAAACAAAAGACACAGCCCCATATTTAATGAGGATGGGGAGAAAGTTCTACACTGGTCTGCAGTCACTGCCCCTCTAAGCCTCTGCATTTACCACTTGTCCTGTTGAAGTGTTTAGCTGCCTTAGTTGAACAATATCACTGGCAGAGAAGTGCTACATCACCCATGTCATATAGATAGAGTAGACAGCCGAAAGCACAAACTAAACCAAAATGTCTTCTGGAACATTCTCACAGCCTTGAGGTCTTTAAGTAATGTGAACATGCCATCTATCATGCTCAGGGTGATCCCCCAGTTGTCCCCATGCAGTGCCTGTCTCTGTGGCTACTGAGTCAGAGCCGTGAGTCTTTGATTTGATTTAGACAGGATTTAGATAGGGGAAGGCACTTCCATCTGTCTCTTTTGCCCCACTTACAAATTAAACAGGAAACACATATGCATGGTATACATGACACAAATGTGTCTGCTTTTTATCCTGCTGGTTTTATTTAACTTTCCTCTCTCTAACCCAAGCATTTTTTCCTCTTCTCATACATTTATTTCATGTCCAAAAGAATAATCAGATGAAAGTTTGTTGTAAGCCATTTTGCTGAGTGACTCTTGAGACCAAAAAGTCCTTTTTAGTGGGAACAACACTATGTTCAAATTGCTTGACATTTTTAATTGATGAATGACACAAATGATGCCAACTGGATGTTGTGTGGAGTAACCAGGTTTTTAATCAAGCTTACCTACACATGGACAAAGCAGGGCCTTCAAAACGTAAGCTTCAACCTCATGCTCTCTTTATGCCTACTGGCTAACCCAGCTTTAAATGCTACACTCCAATATGCACAACACAATTAGGTAAACGAGTCATTTACTGACTATCCAGTTAAATTTGAATTGTCAAAAAGCAACAAGCAATGAGTTTCTAGAAGCATATTCCAAATCTTGCTTAAGCTCCTATGTTGATACATTTGGTGTGTCGTTTATGTGAAGTTAACTCTGTGTTCTGTCCTACAATGTCCCTGAGTGCTATTTCAAGCCCTTTTTGTCCAGGCTTGCCCCCACCATCTCAGATAACCTCCTCTGCCCTCTGGACAGGAAGATCCATCTCAATTGGCTTTTCTTTCCGCTTTGTGATAGCCTGGCTAGCCTATTTCACACCAAATGTAACATGCCTGACCTTCTCCTTTGTGTTATAACTGCGCCTGGTGTACCTTCAGTCACGACCTGTGTCTCACTCGTGGAGCTGGTTGGAAGGGAAGATAGAGAGGATGAAAGGCGATTTACTCACCTATATCCCCAACACTAGAAACTGGGAGATGCCTGGAGGCCTTCTGGGTGGAGAGAGGAGACAGTTGGGCATACACAAAGCTGGGCGTGAGCCTCAGCACATTTAAACAGAACCTGAAAACCCTCTTTGACTTTTATTCTTTTTAAGAAAACATGCCTGGTCAAGTACTTGAATGTTAACTGAGGTTGTTTATAATACAGAGAAGCTTGCATCGGAGTATCTAAATAGTGCCCTTCTAAACCCATGCTTCTGTTTAACTCAAATTTCCTTAGTTATTGTGCCTCCCTCCCCCCCCTTATCATCTGCCTTCTTTGCCCCTCCTGCCTTTCTCCCCTTTCCCCCTTTCTCTCTCTCTCTCTCTCTCTCTCTCTCTCTCTCTCTCTCTCTCTCTCTCCTCCTTCCCTCCCTCCCCCCCCTCTCTCTCTCTCACACACACACACACACAAAACAAACAAGGTGCACAACATCAATTTTACTTTTTACATTGTTTTAGATTTTGTCCGATTGTGATGGAACATGCTTGATAAACAGGAAATTTCAACTTTTACAGGGTTTTTCTTTCAGCCAAGCTTCCCCCAAGATTTTTGACTCATTTTCATGCCCCTTGTTCTCTTCCTCGACAGTCAAATGGCACTTCTAATCAGAATATGTAAGAAGAGCAAAACTGTGCTCACACAAACTCTCAAAAGAGACGGGGGGGGGGGTGGACGGGGGGGGGGGGGCTTCTAAAAATTGCTCTCATCTGTCTGGCTCACATTTATCTAAAAATAAAGGAAAAACCAGGAGAAAAAATAAACGAACAGAGGATAACGGGCAACCTCGTGTCTCCGAGTCAGATAACAAGATAATTTTTGTGCATACTCCATATTTCACTTTACTTTTCAAAATGACCTTGCCACCCCCTAGCCCTATCGCTGGAATACACATCCATTAATAAGGAATCTTTTCTTGCCTTGTCCTTTTTCATATCAATCGCCACAAGACACTAGACTTTCCTTTGAGTTCATTCACTTTATAGCTGTTAAAAAGGAAATACAGTCCAGAGACAGCATGTCTCCAATTGGTTCAGTGCAAGATGAGGAAATAAATTCCCAAGTTTCTAGTTTTTATCTGCCCTGCACTTTCTTTGTAAAATCTGGGAGCATTTCCAAATAACATGTTTTAATCTGTGAAATGGGTGAATCATTTCTAAAAATAATCTCTTTTACATGTCATTTTTAGAGAAAAAGGAAAGTTCCTGGGATGCTAGTGTTTTATGATGAACGGTTTTCAGAATATGGCTGCCTGGCTTTGGCTCTAAAGGCTGTAACGCCAGTGCAAATTGGACACTATGAAATAATGATAATAATAGTAATAATGAAAGCAATAGTTCCCATAACTTTCTCCAGAAGTGTCCATGTCCTCATCTTATTTTCAAATCTGACATTACTAAGGGAAGATCTGGGGGTATATCTCAGAGGTAGACGGTCAGCCCATCATGTGTGAGGTCCTTGGTTCAAACCTCAGAACAAAGGAAAGGACGGGAGGAAGAGAGAGGCAGAAGAACAGAGGAGAAGAATGGTCAGAGGGAGGGTTGAAAGAATGGAGAGGGGAAGAAATTAAATGGGAGGAAGGAAGAGGCAGTAGGGAAATCTTTGCTTTTATGACTGATTTCCCTCTCTCCCCTTCCACCCAGACTATCAGAGCTGTGGGTGTAGGAGTTGTACCCCTCTCATTTTCCCACTCCCCTGTCCACATCAGAGCACCTGGCCTGTAGTACATGTGCAGTATGTGGGAAGTAAACTCCAGCCAAGTTTTCTCAACACCGTGTCCCACTGCTTGCCCCTCTTGTACCCTACTTTATAAGATCAGACTCAATTTTAGGATCCATGGCTGCATGCGGCAGAGTGGTCAAGAAACATCCAATGTCCTGTGAGTGTGTGCCTCTCAGCACAATTATTTGAGTGGCACCAAGAAAAAGATGGGCAAAAAAGGTGAAGTCCACACGGAAAAGGGAGGTTCAGATGAAACAGCCAAGTTATGAAAAATGCTCTGAAGTGAACCCAGGGCACTTCTAATAGCCCCTGATAATGTCTTTATTGCAAAGCAAATTATCAAGGTTTTTCAAAAACATCATTTATTGAAACTAATTTACTCAAGTATGAAACAATGGTGCTATGACATTTATTGACCATATATGCTTGTCCCTACCCAAAAATCTGTATTTGGTAAGGCCTTACTGGGAGGAGCCCTGGTTGCCATTCCAATGGAGAGTGACCCTCCTGATCTTCAAAATGTCTTCTATTAAGAATATGTACAAGCAACACCATCAAAGCCATCCAGTTTCCAAAGAGATCAGTGGTAGTCTGACTCCCATATTCAGCAACCATGTTTATCCTCTTCCCATTCAGCAGAATGGGAGCACATTTCTCCGTTTTGCCATTGGAAAACACATACATAAGTGAATGAAATGAGGAATTCAAAGGCATTCCCATAGCATCTATCGGTCAACACATGGTAAGACACAACAGTGAGTATGGCTTTGGGACCCAAAATAAGTGAATGAATTAATAACACCTGACCCCCCAAAACTCATACCCCAAAGGAACATCCTGGAGATCCAGTACAGACCATGCTATGGTGCAGAGATTTCCCTGAAGACAGACTGAACACCTTGCCTGTCAGAGTGCCATTGTTATGACATGAGAGGACCCCAAAAACAAGACCTACATTCTAATCCCAGATGGGTGGAGCTAGTGAAAGTCTAAAGTCACTCTAAATGAGAAAAAAATATTGCTTTACTACATCACTTGAAGTTTTTTGTAATAAGCACTCATAATTTTTACAAAGATATTTCTAAGCTGAAAAATGGGAGCAATAGAAGGAAGGGAGAAGGGAAAACTGAAAATTAAAAAGGGAGCAAAGAAAAAAATAAAGGAGGAAAGGATAAGCAATGTCCTTTTGTATATGGTTGGGGTTCCACGGTTATAGGACATAAACCAATATCTTCACCCCCAGGTTTCATTGGGGCTCTTCATCAATTTTGAGCACAAATGTTGGCTCTCTGAATACTGAAACTGTGGGTATTAGAAGAACTTTAGATCAACCTTCGCCTGCCCTTGTTTTTTGTTTTAACTCTCTTGGATGCATACTGGTAAGAGCAAAAAGCACTCCCCACAACTTCAGAAAACAAGACAAGAAGACTCCAAGCGTTCTGAACTAATGGGAAATGACCATTCTTGACCTCGTTCTCTCTCCTCCAGAGGCCCAGGGCTCTTTGCAGACATAACTAGAGAGATTAGACAGTTTCTCCCATGTTTCCAGGTCAAGAGAGCAAGGCTAGAGTTGTTCAGATATTTACTGAGTGCCTAATAAGCACAAAACATGGTGCTCGGCCCTGCGGGGATCCGAGACAGCAGATACGGCTCCTGCTGCAGCAAAAGAGAAACACAGAAGGGAAATTATAGAAGTTAACAGCAAAACAAGAGGTTTCTCAAGGTTGCTGCCAGAGGCAGACATACAAAACCATGAGTTTTCCTGACCAATAAGATGTATTTAATATTCACTGCCTTATTTAGAAATGGATTGGCCATCTGCAAAATGCACATGCTATGTGCACACACACACACACACACACACACACACAGAGAGAGAGAGAGAGAGAGAGAGAGAGAGAGAGAGACTGCTAAAGTTGAAAAAACAGAAATCATAAATGTATGCATTTTAATTATAGACATGTTGGAGATTAATTAGGTTCTATTTATTGGTCCTTTTTATTGTGTTATAAGTACTGTGCTTAAGTAATTTGAAGGCATTTTTCTCAGTTCTTGCATTAACTAATGAGCTGGGGATTATTACCATTTTAAATCTGTTAGATATGCTTAGAAAGCTTTTAATAATTCAGTGTAAAGAAAAATGAAATAATTCATTTTAGACATCACACTAATCCCACATCTGCCGCATTGCATGTGGTATTAGAGAATTAATACGCTCAACACTGCATGTAACTTGTCTTTTATTGGACATAGCATTTTACAAATAAGTTTGAGATTCAAATATGTGCTGATAAAGCTGACCAGCAACATAATTGAAAGATGGCTTTGAGAGAGCTGCACATGGAAATAGATTCATAAAGAAAACACAGTGATTCATTATGTTGAACTAAACTCTTTGTGAACATTTAACATGTGCAATCCTTTCCCTTCATGGCCATATAAATATGAAAAAAATATTGAATCTCTGTCTTCAGATAGATGCTAATAACGTGGGGTAGGTGTTGAAATAGGGGGGAAAAAAGGTCAGTGGAAGAAGATAAAAACTCCAGTGGTCAGTGTGCTCTAGTATGTAGCCATGCACAGACAGTATGGAGGACCAGACATCTGAACGTGAAATGCCCTCATAAGCATGTGTTCAAATACTTTATCTCTCGCTAGTGGCTGTTCTTTGAAAAGGTTGTGGAATCTTTGGGAGTTGGAACCTCATTGGAGGAAACATGGCACTGGGATCAGGCCTTAGGGCTTTACAGTCAGGCTCCACTTCCTGTTCGCTCTCTGCTTCTTGATTGTGGATGCAATGTGACCAGCCAGCCTCCTGCTCCTACCACCATCCTTCCCTGCCATGAAAAACTGTATCCCTCTGGAAATGTAAGCCAAAATAAGCCCTTTCTCCCTTGAGTTGCTTTTGTCTGGATATTATATCACAGTAACAGGAAAAGCAACTAATGGAGAGGTTCATCCCTCGACCCCTTGTGGGATCTACAAATGGCATCATGGAAGAGGTCAGAGCTGGTGTGGCTTTATGTAGGTTAGCAAAACTTTACCTGGAAAATCATAGCCACAGGTAGGATTTCTCATAAAGGACAAGGTCAACAAAGAAGGGCAAAGCTAATAAGACAAGGTTTCCATGTGAGAAAAATCACTTAAACAGGATACCACCAGACACTATTTCAGTTAAGTGTGGCCACAGTCAAGCTGGCAACACAAAGAAGTGGGTCTGCTGAGACAGTGAGCAGATAAAAGTGCTTGCTGTACCAAGCCAGTACCTGCGTCTGATTCCCAAAATGCACAAGAAGCTGGCTGTGGTGGCTTGCATCTTTAACCAGCACTCCTACAGCAAGACAGGAGGCAAAGACAGGAGAACTGCCCAGAAACTTGTGACAAGGCAGAAACAGAGAATTGACTCCCAACAGTTGTCCTTTGACACCCACAAGTGAACCTTGGCTCATTTATGTTCATACTCACACCACACACACACACACACACACACACACAGAGAGAGAGAGAGAGAGAGAGAGAGAGAGAGAGAGAGAGAGGATCACATTATTTGAAATTCTTTGTTAAGAGAATGGGGGAAAACTGGCTAAGGTGATGAGGGGGTGAAGAAATCTATGAACAGTGTTTCTTGTAGGAGAATCCAGTGCTCCTCCTGTGGCACTTCAGATGCATCCAGGAGCAGAGATGCAGACACATGGCCTTCCCTCCCTCACCCCTGAATGTCCTCACTCTAGACAGCCATTCCTTCTGGAACTCTTTTCTCCTCACCATTCTGCAGCCTGCCTTGATGCTATGGAGCTAATCAAACCTTCTGCTTCCTGCCTAAACAAATGTACAGCTTCCAGGCTGTCCTTCCTTGCTTTAGCAGTGTGATCTTTTTCAAGAGATGACTCTAACCATGTGGCCTTTAAGGTTCTGTTCAAACTGATCCTGTAACAGGCAAAGCCCACTCCTTTCACTTTCTCTATAACTCAAGTTCCCAGTTCTGCCATCACCTTACACATGTCCTGTAGCATCCACTAATACTGACTTCCTTCCTATATTATTTTATTTCTTGTGCTGTGACAAAATACCCTGGCAGAAATGGAAAAACACGAGAATTTAGTTTTTGTTCTCTATCAAAAAAGAATGTCTAAAGTGTGGAAATGATAAGCAGTATAGTATGTAAGACCTGAACAATTTACCCCATAAATGTTATGCACCATGTATTTCAAAGAACTTCCAGTTTTATCATCTCCTAAATTCTAAGGCGTTTCACACCTCCTCTATCCTTTGCACAGTTCTTTCTATATAGCATCTTTGCTGATGCCCTCAGAGTTTTTGAACTGGTTCCAACAGTGTGGCCAGTGAAGCCAAATGAATTGTGCAAACTCCTAAGTCCATGCATTTGGCATAATGAGAGTTCACATAATATGTGGATAGATATTGACAAAGGCCAGAAAAGAGGGCAGGAAATGCAAGCCACAGAGGGACATCAGGGCACCTGGTGCTGACTTCAGGAACACAAGTCACCCTGTCACATTTCAGAGTTCAGTTTCTTCCCCGTGAGTATTAATGGGTCTCATAGCTGAATTTGCCTCAAGAAAGGAAAACTGGGCACTATCTGGGATTCAAACTGTGTATAAAGTCTGATGATAAGACTTGCTGGGTTTTGAGAATAATTGAAGCTTTTCTGAACTTTGGGGGGTAAAAGCACACTTAATCATCATGCAGCAGGTCTGGAAGCTGGCCAGACACAGGACAAATCAAAGGGCTCTCTCCAGCACAGCCCTGAGCCGGATACCTCGGCTTTGGATAAGTACTAGTGGGAGAAACGCAAGGACCTGGGTTCTGGAAATCTTCAAAACCCTGAGCAAAAGCAGACCCTTCAGCCCTTCACAGGAGAACTTAAGACTCAAGCATGAGAAGAGAGGATGGCCCAGGAACAATCATTTTTATTTCACAAGTAGAGAGTATAGAAGAGTTTACAGTCACAAGCCATAAAGATAATTCTTCAGCAAGAATTTCTTCTTTTAATTGACTTGTCTTTTGAATGCCCACCTTGTTTCCTGACCCGACCCCCAAAATGAAGCAAAGTGTTGCTGGTTTTGGCAGTGTTGTACTACAATGCAAAGTTATATGCCATTGGAAAGCCTGAGGTAAGTGCATCCCCCTAATTGCCTCTCTTGAGGTTGTGTTATTTGTAACTCCTCATGTTGAAGGCTTGAAGCATATTTGGGGGCTTATTTATCACGTCCTATGCCTCTGATTGTGCAGTGTTAGTCCCCATGGGACTCTCAGTAGAAAGTGATGGAAACTATCTGACTGTCTCTTTCCTTAACAAAGCACACCTACTGCCAAGGTGATGCTGCCAGCAGCTAGACACATGTGTTCATCAGCCAAGAATGAAGCACTCATTTCACTTATAACAATAGAAACAATAGGCTTGCCTGTCAATCAGTGGTAGATGGTGGGCCTAGGCAGAGTGAAGCTATGGGTTCAACCTCCAGCTCTAATAGCAAACAGAAACTTCTTTTTCTCCCTCTTTTCCCCAAGACTCTTGAAACAACAGGGAAGATGAGAAGAAGGACTGTAGGAGCCAGAGAAGGGGCAGACCCAGAGTGATGTACTCGTGAGATCACAGCAGCTCCAGGTATCTGAATAAGACCGGCATAAGATCAAACCTGTCAACATTCAAGCATGAGAATGGAGGTTCACCAGCCCCTCTCCCTAGCTGAAGAGCAACGGCTTCTGGGGGAAGGAGAGTCAATTTTCTGTCAGGTTATAGTCCCGGTAGGTCAACACGCCCATGAGGATACATGCAGCACAAACTGACTCAGTGGGTTATCTTTTTTAAAAGAACATGAGTGTGAAAGGGGAGATGGATTTGGTGGAAGTTAGAGGGAGGAATGCAAATGAATCTGATTGAAATACATCACATGCCTGTATGACCTTCTCAAAATATAATACAAAATATTATAGTGAAATCAATAGTGACCATAAAGCAAACTCAAACTTGGCAGTATGTTTGCTGGTAATGGTTTCTCTCACCTTGCTTTGTAATCAATCATTTGCCCTCTGTGATTTTTCTTTACTTACTTAACAACCAAGGGTTTGAACTAGAATGTTCTCAAAACCCTACACTGAAATTACAAGGACTCTAGGTCTGTGGAATAGGCACCCTATTGAACATTACTGCATATTTTTCTGATTTGACAAATACTGCCTGTTCATCTTTAAGTTTTATATTCACTTTGTATTTCTATTTTTTAAAAAATCCATCTGTATTTTTTGATTGTTACAGTGCTCCATGTTATTCACCTGTGGCTTTGTCATGGTACAGTTGAATGCAAGACAAAATTATATTACTCTATAGTTTCATTTAGGTAAGCATTAGTACATGGTTATTAAGAAAACATAAAAGCCTTGGAGAATTTTGAAATCCCTAAATTTATAATTTCTATGAATACATTAGGATAAACTTTCCTGTAAAATGTAGTTGTTTCAGGATGTGGTAAGATGCAGAAAGAAGGCACAATCATGTAATATTGATTTTTAATATACTCAGAAATTACGTCTGCTTGAAGAAATACAAATGATGTTTCATTGTCCACACCTTACTCCCATTTCACTTGGTATATAATCATGTGTCATAACTTACCAACATCATATGCAGAGAACAACCCTTCATAAGCACTAAGCTCAAAATGGCAATATCTCCTTGTTGTGAGATATTAGTTTAACTAGGCAAAGATGTGTAGCATTTGTTTATGCTGCAGAATATTACTTTAACTGTGTAAAGAATGTGCTACTATTTTTTATTATGTATTTGTTTAACCATGTAAGGTTGTGTGTTTAATTAGGTAAATATTTGTTGCATCTGTTTCACCTTGCCTGCCTAAGGCACCTGATTGATCTACTAAAAAGCTGGATGGCCAATAGCTAGGCAGGAGAAAGGATAGGCAGGGCTGACAGGCAGAGAGAATAAATAGGAGAAATCTAGGCTCAAGAGAAAAAAAAAAAGAGAGAAGGATGAAAGAATGAGGAGAGAACAAAGGAGACACCAGGGCCAGACACCCAGACACCCAGCCAGCCACAGAGTAAGAAGGAAAGAAAAACGTATAGAATAAAGAAAGTTAAAAAGCCCAGAGACAAAACATAAAGGAAGAAAAACAGGATAATTTAAGTTAAATTAGAAAGGCTGGCTAGAAATAAGCTAAACTGAGGCCAGGCATTTATGAGTAAGAATGATTTTTTTTAAAAAAGCTTTTAAAAACATTTTTTCTATATGTATGAGTTTTCCTGCATGTATCCCAGACGCTCGTCTAGACTACAGACTTGTGTCATTGAACTTCACATTGTCTGCCTTTTATGAGAAGGGTATCAGTCTATAGCCCAGGCTGTTGGTGAAGTCCTGCCTAAGCCTAGAATGTTGGGATCATGAGTCTCTATCACGTGCTTGGCTATCATGTTCTTTCTTTGCTGGTGGGAGTTGGCAATCTCCTCCCAATATGTGATTTCCAGGAGTTGAGCTTTGGTCCCAAAGCTGACAGCAAGCACCTTTATCCACTGTCACTGGCCCCTGTGGTTTTTCATATGGAGATATTTTCTTTCATAGTCAAGAATAAGTCTTGCTGGGCGGTGGTGGCACAGGCCTTTAATCCCAGCACTTGGGAGGCAAAAGCAGACAGATCTCTGTGAGTTCGGGACCAGCCTGGTCTACAAGAGCTAGATCCAGCAGAGCCTCCAAAGCCACAGAGAAATCCTGTCTCAAAAGCAAAAACAAACAAAAAAGAATAAGTCTCCATATCTTTATTTTGGAGCTAGGTGGAGTCCCCCCAAAAGGAAAAAGCCTGCTACATCTCCTTCTGTTACTTTTCCTTTTAGAATTTTTAGTCATCCATACTTTGAAACCATTAAACAGAAAATTACAGAAATAAGCTATTCATAAGTTGTGAATTACATGCAATTCTGAGTAGTATAGTGGGCATGGAGTTAAGTAGACATAATCTCTGTCATTCATAAATTAACATTCTCAAGATGTTATCCATCCACCCGGAGGTCAGATATTCATCTAGAAAATGGAGTAACAATAATTACTTGTAAGGAGTAAATGAAGTATCAGTGTTTTTACATTTGATTGAATGTTTTGATAAATACCTACATCTTAAAAAATGCTGTTCTCTAAAGTGAAATACCAATATGGAGTCAGATATAGAAATTAGAATATTAATTAGGGAGTGCCCTACTTACTCAGAACAGCCTAGCCAGCAAGCAGGGAACAAGGCAAGTTGAACAAGCCAATGAAGAAAGGGAAGATGAGGTTCCCTCACTCTTAAACCTCCCTCATGTCACCCTGACCATGCCCTAGTGGGCGTGGCATGGTCAGGGTGTCCCCTACAGTTCTCCTTTCTTCCCTAGGTGCTATGAGAGGAAAAGGAAAAGGAGCAAATCAGGCAATGCTTGAACTAAAGATGTAGGCTGCTTCTGTGGCTATCATCCCAAAGAAGGCAGAACCAACAGGTAATTCTAAATGAGAACATAGCATTATTCTACTTGTGTATTCCTAAGATCATAACAACCTCACTTAATGATTTTGTGGTTTCATTGCTTCAAAGGACATGAAAGATCAGATAGAAGCTCTACAAATCAAATCAGAATCACGTGTGATCCACTTTTTGAAGTATGGAGACTGGATTGGTATATGTTTCCAAGGTGAAAGAATGCTCATGTGTGTGGAACCTTGGTGCCAGGGTGGATAAATGTATTACCTAAAACAAGAACTGGCAGTATATTGTGAGGTGGAGAGTGAGGAGATAGACCAAGTTGGGGATTTTGGATACAGTTTAGACAGGGAAATCCCCAAAAAAAAAAAAAAACCAATCCTGAGAGGGTTGAGTAAAGAGAAAGAGAAAGTAATTCTAAAACTGTTCTGCACCAAGTAATGGACTGGCAATTAAGGGAATGGAGAGTTTGA
This sequence comes from Cricetulus griseus, assembly GCF_003668045.3. Taxonomy (NCBI): domain Eukaryota; kingdom Metazoa; phylum Chordata; class Mammalia; order Rodentia; family Cricetidae; genus Cricetulus; species Cricetulus griseus. The sequence goes on along the minus strand of NC_048595.1, from coordinate 242,241,305 downwards.
ACAAGAGGGAATTGAATATCTATGCCACTGTCACAGACAGGCCAAGTGAGATTGTATGGCTCAATTTTCTTGCCCCGGGATTGGAAGGGAGAGAGAATGTGCCAGCCCTTGTCTGGTTGGGTTTGAAGGAGAGAGTATCATCAGAGCAAATGAATGTTTTAATTAATCTAAGGAGACAAAGCAAGCACCCTATGAAAAGCTTAACAATGTGGGGAAACAATAAAAAATTTGGTACTGCAATGGAATTTATTTGGAAGAGAGCCAGAAGAGGAGAAGGGAAAAGTCCCCAGACCACCAGGAAAGGACAAGACTGGGCTGGATAAAGATAAGAAGTACAAGAAGATTAATGATTAAGAAACTCTGATTCTTTTTATCTTTTTCTTAAGCGAAATAATTTTCAGCACTTTGAATTCTTCTCTGATATCGTATTAACTTAATAACTGTGCTCTAGCTGTCCTTTGGTTCCACCCTGTGTGGGAAGGCAATGTGCCAACCCAAGCAACAGTGATGCCAACCACCATAGCACAAAAGCAAGGTCAAGTTGGTCTGAATTTACAAGAGCTCTGCTAGCCATGTTGACAGCCACCTTTTCTATGTGAGTGCCTCAAGTGTCACCTCTTCATTTAGTGACAGTCTTGGTGTGTGACATAGATATCTGTTCACAGTGGACCCCAGTCATTTTTCCAGCATGAAAAGGCTAATCTGTAGTCTCTGGTTTGACTGCTTATCTTTTCAAAACACATATAGAACTGTTCCTTACTGGTGGAGCCAAGCATTATCCTGGAGGGCTGCCTGAAACCCCATCATCTCTCTATTTCTCTCCCCTCCCCTCTACATCAGTGTGTGTGTGTGTGTGTGTGTGTGTGTGTGTACAGTCTATACAGTCTATGTGTACACTTGTTGTTATCTAATCAACTGAGAAAAAAGTGGGATAAACCACATATCTACATTGAAAGATAAACTTCAAAAATTTTTTCTTATCATAAGATATCCTTGGTGATGGCTCTGTTTTCTTTTGCTGTGACCATTATTTTACAGCCAGCTTCTTCAACCATGGTGACCACGTTTGTACCATGGTTTGTCAGGAACTATTTAATCAATGTGGCATGAAGAACATTTCTCAACTGAATAGAATGCTGTTCTGTCAATTTAGTAAACAGAATATTAAGTGTATTCCCTGAGCAACTTGGGAAATGGCTCAGTGGGCAAAATGCTTGCCTCATAAGGATGAAGGCCTGAGTTTAATCTCTAAAACCCAAATTAACAAATTGGGCATTGTAGCACAGGCTCATAATCCAGACACCAGGAAGGCAGAGTCAGGCAGATCTCTCATGCCCACAGACCAGCCAGATTAGCCTACTCAGTGAAATCCAAGCTAGTGACAGAAAATTTCAAGAAAAAAAGGCAGAGGTTCTTTCTGAGGAATGATGTCCAAGGTTGTCCTCTGGCTGCACATGCCACACAAACACACATAAATACACACAAACACACACACACACACACACACACACACACACACACACACACACACCATGTGCACACAGAGACAGACAAACATGAATACACATACATACAAGGATAAGTCAGAAAGGGCCATATAGATTCCTCTGGTTCCCAGAGATGTGGAGTGGTTCAACATATGTATAGTGATAAGTATAATTACTATATACACAAACTGAAAGACAAAAACTACAGGATCATATTATTAGGTTCAGAAAAGGCCTCTGACAAAATCTAACACCCTTTCATAATAAAAGTCCTGAAGACACTGGGGATGCTAGGTATATAACTCAAAATAATAGAGGCAATTTACAGCAAGCCCACAGCCAATATCAACCTAATGAAGCGTAATCAAAGCATTTTCACTAAAAGCAGGAACAAGACCAGGTTGACCACTCTCTCCATACCTAATCAATATAGTACATGAAGTCTTAGCTGGAGATCAAGAGATGCAAATAGAAAAGGAAGAAGTCAAAGTAGCTTTATTTGCAGTTTATAGGATTGTATACACAAGACCCTAAAAACTCCACAAGGAAACTCCCATAGCTGTTAAACACTTTCAGCAAAGTAGCAGAATACAAAATTAACACACAAAATTCAGTAACGTTCCTACAAACAAATGACAGATAGACTGACAGAGAAAGAAATAAGGAAAACAATAGCCTCAAGAAAAAATAGCTTCCAGTAACTAACCAAAAAAGTGAAAGACTTGTATGATAAAAACTTTGAGATATTGAAAAAAGAAATTGAAGAAGATATCAGAAGGTGGAAATATCTCCCAGGTTCATGGATTGGTAGGATTAACATAGTAAAACTATGTTATCCTACCAAAGCAATCTATAGGTTCAATGCAATCTCCACCAAAATTCCAACACAATTCTTCATGGAACTTGAACAGATAATTTTCATCTTGTTATGGAAACACACACACACACACACACACACACACACACACACACACACACACACACCAAAAAAAGGCAGGATGACTAAAACAATCTTGAGAAAAAGAAAAGAATAAAGAGAAGGAGAAAAAAGGAAAAGAAGAAGAAGAACTGCTGGAGGTATCACCACCCCTAACTCAAATTGTACTAAATAAAAACAGTATGGAATTAGCAAACACACACACACACACACACACACACACACACACACACACACACCATGATGTGTTGATCAACAGAATGGAATTGAGGACCCAGACATAAATCCATATACCTATGAACACCTAATTTTTGACAAAGAAACCAGAAATACATACTGAAAAAAATCTTCCACAAATGGTGCTGGCCAAACGAGATGGCTGCATGTAGAAGAATGCAAATAGGTCCATATCTATCACCCTGCACAAAACTCAATTCACATTAGTCAAGGGCCTTAACAGAAGGCCAGATACCATGAATCTGATGGAAGAAAAAGTGGGGAACATTCTTGAACTTAATATCACAGAAAAAGAGTTTCTACACAGAAGACCAGTAACAATGGTAATAAGAATAATAATAAACGGGACCTCATGAAGATGAAAAGATTCTGTATAACAAAGGACACCATCATCCAGACAAAGCAGTAGGCTAGAGAATGGAAAAATACTATTACCAATTACAATTCAGATTGAATGCTAATATCTGAAATATATAAAGTACTCATAAAACTGGACATCAAGAAAACAAATAACCCAATTAAATATGGAGTGCAGAACTAATCTGAGAGTTCACAAATGCTAAAATGCAATTGGCTGAGAATACTTGAAAAATGTTCAACATCCTGAGTCATCAGGGAAATGCACATCAAAACTCCTTGGAGATTTCATCCTACACCAATCAGAATGGGCAAGATCCATAAAGTAAATGATGGCTCATGCTGGGGAGGATATGGAGAAAGGGTAAGCACTCATCTGTTGCTGGAGTACAAACTTGTACCATCACTGTAGACATCAGTGTAGTGCTTCTTCAGGAAGCTTGGAATAGATCCACCTCAAGATCCAGCTATACACTCTTGGGCATATATCCAAAGGATTCTTCATCCTACAATAGAGACACTACTCAACCACATTTATTTCTGCTCTATTCATAATAGCCAGAAATCAAAAATATCTAGAAGATCATCAACAGATGAATGGATAAAGAAAATGTGATACATAAACACAGTGGAACATTGTTCAGCCATTAAAAAAAAATAAATGCTGCAAGTAAGTGAATAGAGCTAAAAAAAAAATTCATGCTGTGAAAGGTAAGCCAGACCCAGAAAGAGAAATATGGTATATGCAGAAGTTAGCTGTTAAATCTTTTATTAAAAATCTACAATCTATATAACCACAGAGGTTAGGTATAGAGTAAGGGACTGGTGGGGGTGGGAATCTCACTAGGAAGGTGAAATAGAATGGATAGTTACAGATGGACAACAGTGGGGCAACTGGAACAGGAATAGCAAACAAGGAGGGAAGCGAGGGACAATGGAGGGAATATGGGGAGGGTCATCTAGAACTAAGGGCCATTTGAGGGGTCATATGGAAGCCTAATACAGTAGGAGCTTCCTAAAATATATACATATATGAAGACAATCTAAATGAAATCACCAAATAGGAAAGTCAGAGCCACAACTACACATCTCTCCTCCAAATGAAGCTTCCAGTACCAGAACATGAGTGACATTTAATCAAGTTGTTGGCTAAAGGGAATCCTCCCAAACAGCCCAGGTTATTCCCAAGACTATTGGTTGTTATTCACAAACTGAGGATAAAGCCTTATTGCTGAAGATAACACCTACACCCATGCCACTTGTAGATGGAAGTTTCTGTCCTGCCAGGCCCGGAGCTGTTTAGTCCCAAATAAACACACAGAGTCTTATATTAATTATAAATTCTTTGGCCAATGGCTAGCTCTCTCTTAATTATTAACCCATTTCTATTCATCTGTTTATCTTCATGTTGTCTCAGCTTACCAGTGATGTCCAGGTCTCTTCCTCCTCAGTCACATGGCATCTCCTCCAAGACACACTCTCTGCATTCCTTTTCCCAGAATTCTCCTAGTCTGGTAGCCCTGCCTGGCTACATCCTGCCTCTCCATTGGCTGAAACAGTTTTATTCATTAACCAATGAGAGCAACACATATTAACAGAATACAGAAGGACATCACCCATTAACATTCAGCTGGGTTTTCATGGCCATACATAATGCATGGCTAGAGCATGATAGACCCAAGAAAGGGTTTTCTATTTCAAGATTGTATTCTCAAATGTAACGATTACCAGTCTCTCCCAGCAAAGTGTTTTAGGGTTGTTATCAAATCCTTGAACTGTGTTTGTCCAATAATAAAAAACTACATGGAGCTAATTTTTAAAGAGTCTGAATTAGAGCCATTTTCAAATAGCCAAAGTCCTTCCTGATATCTTCAGGCGTGCTCACTGGCTCTCACTTCTAAACAAGCCTATAAGGATCATGGGTCTGGCTTTGCAACAGCTTCCCAGGCATCTCAAAGTAGAGACAGGCTACCCTGAAAGAGGTTTATGAGTGTTGAGTTTATCTTGTGGGATAGATTTCAAATTGGTACACAGGAAGCTTCTAAGGTTTTAAAGGAATTTCATCATCTTTGGCTTGAAATGGACATGGTACAAAATTCAGGGAACTCTTACAGCAGAAAATGAACTATGGGAGACACTCAATTGCAGTAGGGCCCAATTTTGATGGAAACAAAAGACATATTTAGGTAGAAGCAATATTCCAAAGGCAAACCAAAACCCACAGACAGTGCCAGAGAATAGTGTTGACACATAGTTTTGAAATGCCCAATAAATTACTTAGTATGCCATATATACTAGCACATTACTTCTATGCCTTTTGTATTCTCCCTTTTGTACTCAGTCATTTGATGTCTAATCAACACCTTTCTATTAGTCATGTAGAGCATAATAAACAATATAGCACTCACAATTAATAAATAATAAATCTCTGGTTTCCTGCATTTATCTCTGTATCACAATTTCCAGATCAAGAATGGAACTCATAGGACTGGACTTCAGGAATTCCACTCACAGAATTATCCTTATAACTTTCCCAAGTCATGAGATTCTGGACCTCTGAATCCCCTGTTCAAGCCATATGAAATGTAGTCAGGGGATAACATCTAGGGGACTTTGGAGAAGAGATAGCATATTTCAAATGTGGAAAGAATGACTGTGACCAAAATATAGACAGACATACACAGTTCATAATTTTGCCACAATTTGGTTGGTATTTCTTCCATCAGGAACTGGGATGCATACAGATGGACTTATGAGAAAGCAATACTATGTAAGCTACGTAATTTCCAAGTCCAGATCAGAAAACCTTGAGCAACTATTGCCTGGAGTTCTTGGCATTACTAAACAGAAAGCCAACCATCACAAAAAGATGTACAAATTACCCTGACAACCATGTGGAAGAGTTCCCCATTGGCACTCCAGTCTGCATCACTGATAGCAAGCACCAATAGTGGGAGTAAACGATCTTGAACATCATACCAAGCCAAGTCTACAGAAGACAACAGCTCCAGCCACCATCTAACCACAGCTCCAAGAGTAACCCTGAATGAGGACTGCCCAGCCTTAAAATCCCTTCCTGAATTCTTAACTCTCAAAGTACTAAGAAAAATAAAAAGAAATAATAAGAGCGTTAGGACTATGCAATCAAGACTGGAAATTAAAATGAGTGGTAGAACTGCAACCTAGTGTGCACGAGGTCCTTGGCTACATCCCCAGCACTGTACAAACAGACACAATAACATAAAGCATTTACAAACTCACATAAAATATATGAACATACATGTTTGTATAAGTTAAGCAATTCAAGTGTGTCTATGTACACAGATACTTTACACAGAAATAGAAAAAAGATAAGTATATCGATAGTTAAACCAAGAAGACACAGTGGCACAAGTGTAAAGCCAGTTCACCCCAAGATAAAACATGGTTCAGAAAACAAATACCAACAGAATTGTGACAAATTGAGGAAGCTATAATGATACTAGACATCATTTCATCTTCTTTGAAATCACAAACATCCAGATAAAAACGCACACATCTTTATGTGAATTTGATAAGCCCTTTGGGTGAAAATTGTAAGTATAGGAAAATCTATGTTAATCAAAAATTTATCTCCCCACAAAAACACTGAACTGGAGGCCTTAGTACACACAGAGGACCTGGTGCAGACTCTGTGCTGGCCCTGTGCTTGCTGCCTCAGTCTCTCTCAGTTTATATAAGCTTTGCTCAGTTAATTTAGAGGGCCTTGTTTCCTTGGTGTCCTCCATCCCCTCTGGCTTTTACACTTTCATCCTCCTCTTCTGCCAGTTCCCTGAGCTCTGAGGGGAGGAATCTGATGGAGACTTCTGCATATATATTATGACTCTCACTTTAGTGTTTTTATGGGACCCCTGGGTGTGTGAATCAGAGTGGTTCTCTGATTCTTGTGCCTTCTTGGCTTTTCTCCTTCTGTTGGTTTGCCTTGTTCAACTTCAACATAATGTCTTTTATTTTATTGTATTTTATTTTGTCATGTTTGTTGTTATCTCTTAGAAGTAATGTTCTAATGAGAGACAGAAAGGGAATAGATCCAGATGGGATGGGAGGTAAAGGAGGAACTAGAAGGAGTAAAGGGAGGGGGCACTATAATCAGGATTTATTATGAGAAAAGAATCTATTTTCAACAAAAGGTGAAAAATTATCTTCTCAAATGTATCTATAATATATATCATCCCAAAAGAAAAGACTCAAAATTGACTCTGTAGTCTAAAGAAAATAATAAAGTTTGGTGGAACAAAGTTATACTTGTAACTGTTCAGTGAAAGCATTGTTTCGACAACCTAATCCTGTCAACATATATAATTATGATGGTTAGTTTTAATTGTCAACATAATACAACCTGGAATACCCTGGGAAGAGAGTCTCAATGAGGTAATGTCTCATAGTCTCAAAGGCAACTGGGTTGGCCTGTGTGCAGGTCTCTGAGGGATTGTCTTACTTATTGATGCAGAAAGCCTCTGCCCATTGTGGATGGAACCATCCCCTAAGCAGGGGATTCTGATCAGTGTTAAAAGCAGAGAAATCCAGCCAGCCACCAACAAACAAGCAAGTGGGCATGTAAGCATTTATTTCTCTCTACTCTTGACTGTGCACATGATGTGGCTAGCTGATTAAAATTCCTGCCTTGATTTCCCCATAATAATGGATTGTAACTCCAAATTAAGCTTAAATAAACTCTTTTCTCCCCAAGTTGGTTTTGTTATGGTGGTGTATCTCAGCAACAAAAATGAAACCAGAACAACACTATAGCAGTCCAACTAGCCTAGCCAGGAGGGAAAACAATAGTCACTACGATCTTGACATCCTTTCCTAGTCCAGGAAAGGAATACCATATTTTCATGTTAGGTTGTGTTTGTCTCATGAAGTACATTATCTAAAGCTACAAAAGCTCCTTCTGGAAGGTAGCATGAGGAGGTGGTAATGTTTTATTCTTTATTTTATTATAAATATCCACTGTCAAGAGTTTCTGTTATTCTAATTTAATTTTAGGAGTACTTTAATCTTGATAACAAAAATTATAACTGGAATAACATTGCTAACGGTTTCACCAATGTATTCACTTTCTCTAAACAGCAAAATGAAGGTGGTTTTAGATAGATCATTTTCATTAACTATCAATGGCATTTTTCAGGTGGTGTTTGGGAGCACATATGTTAACATATGCACTCAAGGTCTACTGTTCATCAGCATAGTGGTTCTTTGTAAACACCTTGAAGACATATTGAAATCATCTGTCCCACACATTTCATGATCAAAAAGTAATATTCTCTTTATTCTCAAGCTATCTTATCATTTTATGATAAAAATTTTACAATTGCTTCAAATGCAAATATGTCCTTAATATTTATTATGGATTTTAAATGACAGAAAAGAGGGAACAAATATAACATTGAAGCAACAAGCTATAAGCCCAAATTTCAATTTAAAAGTAAAGCATACTTCAAACTTGAAATCTCTGATGCTTTTAAAAATATACTTAATATATTTTTAATTCTGCAGTGTTGATTTTTAAGCCTGCTTTTCACCTTGAGAGATTTAGTTTCCAGCCATGAGTACTAAGCTAAAATCTGAAAGACAGTGGGGAAAATTCAATAATTCAAAGTCATTTTAGACTTGGATAAGCAACCAAGGGAAACTCACAAGGGCAGGGGAAAATGTCCAACTCTTCAGAACTTTTTTTTTTTTTTTTTTTGGTTTGGTTTGGTTTTTCGAGACAGGGTTTCACTATTTAGCTCTGACTGTCCTGGAACTCAATTTGTAGACCAACCTGTTTCCAGAATAGAAGAAAAAACTCCTTTATGGAAATAAAAATACAAGTTGAAATCCTGACGTAAAAATAATATAATACCTAGTAGAAATATTCCTAATTATAACATGTATAATTTTACAAGCAACTATTACATGCAAGATATTAGAGACCAATATGTTTTTGCTACTAAAACAATTAATGGAATTTGTGGTTTTGCAATGCCAGACTTTTCAATGCATCAGATAGTATATATTTTGTATAATAAGGCATCAAAAATATTCTTTCCTTACAAAACTCTTATGTTTTTTCAGCTAAGTGGCATATATATTCAATTCACCACAAACTAAATTACTTAGCTTAATTCACTCACCTTCAATATTGATCAACAAGCATCTAAGACAAGAAAATCAAAAAGTTTATGGTAAAGTATTGTTCATCTCCCACACTCATCAAAAGAGTGGAGAAATGAAAAGTTAATAGAAGCATGCTTTAATATAAGTAAGAAATTACATATTGCTATAAGCTGGAAATGACTAGTGCAAATAGGATAAGGGAAAGCAAGTGACAGCAAAACAAACCTGGGTAAGCTGCTGATCCAAATAATCACCAGCCCATGATAATCATCGGCACTTTGTTTTCATTATTTCATTAATGATGTCACTAACATGATCTTGGGAGATTATGAATAGCCATAATCTACAAATTAGATTCAAGAGACCACAGAAGAGTGACACACTGAAGCTCCTCCCAGATCATCTTCTGGAATCTGCACGCTGGACATCAATTAAGTTGGTACACAGCAAGGTCTATTTTGTGCCCATCTCTGATTTTCCTGAAATAAAAATATTCAAAACCACCTCAGTATTTTCTTGTGGTGCTGATGTACTCCTGAAAAGCAAGGGTCCAAGTGAATTTTCCCCCAGTAATCCTTGCAATCAACTGACACAAGCCATTTTGAAAACCAGAATCATGAGAGCAATGACTGGGTTATAGGAAAAATAAAATCTCCTTTCATCCCCTGTCAAGTAACATTACATCATGGATACTGCTTCCCACGAGAGATCATACTGTGCCTGACAGTGACTGCCTTAAGGAGGATGTTGTCACTGTCACCTCAAGATACTATTCTAGTGGGACTGGGTCCCACCCTGTTCTAGGGTGCAGGGATATCTTCCAGGCGTTGAACACAACCAAGGTTTGCCAGGACTGTGGAAAAGGTTTCCAGTCCAGAGGAATGAATTTTATGAGAAAACTGACATATGCACATTTATTTCAAGGGCTGATAAGGATTCCTTTTATCTTTTTAGCATTCTGAATGCCTTCTTTTCATCTCTGAGACTATGAGCTTATTTCTGGTATTCAGAAGAAGTAAAAATTTTCACATGAAACTACATATTTTTCTGTCTAGTTTTGACTTTAAAAATAATACCTGAATACTATGCTGAGTAATGCAGCATTTATGATTAAAACTTAGAGATAATCTCAGTAAAATGATTACCTAATAAGCAGTGGTGCCTAAGTTTAGACTATTTCTAGAAATTAGTGCAAAGAACTTCACGAAGGACATCTGCTCAGGGCAAAAGCTGGGCTCTATGAGATGTTTTCTTGGTTTTGAAAATGACATTCAAAAGATAGCAAAGTACAAAGAATGATATAACAAACAACCACATTCTACTCCTCCAAATTAAAAGCTACTCACACTTAGCTACATTTATTGGGAAAGGTTTGTCTTCGGCATGAACATTTTAAAACACTGTCCAGAAAAATTCTTTTTAGCCTGTATCACAAGAAAGGGAGTGGAAGGGGGGAAAGAGAAGCTGGGTGGGGTGCAGAAAGAAAAGAGGGAGGCAAAAAAACAAAAGAGGTAGGAAAGGGTCGGGGGAAAGACACTATTGAAGACTTGTAGTTGAAATTAAGGCGTCCCTTGGCCATGACTCCCTTCTCGTTTCCATCCTGACACAGGGGCACCATTGGACTCATCACTCTACTTTGCATGGTGGAAGGAACACCTGCATTTCCCTAGGCTTTCCAGATTGTAGACAGTCGATGGTCCATGGTGCTCTCCTATGCTTCTCTCCAGTTCTGATGGTAGCAGTTGTATTTTCTCCTCTTCAATTTCTGGCTCTGTTTTCATCTATTTTTTCTTAGTCTGGCTAAAGCTTCTTTGGTTGTATGTGTCTTTTCCACTGACCTTTTCTACTGCCTTTTCAGCATAAATTTCACTTCTTTTGCCTTGGTATTTACCATTTGCCTCATTCTGTTATCTTTAGTGTTAATTTGGACCTCTCCTATGTCGTATGTGTGTATAGGTAAAGTTGCCCATTGATGATGGGGCATTTATGCTATAAAATCCCCCTTTTAGGTATACTTACCCTGCATCCCACAAGTTTGAGGATGCTATGCTTCGGCTTTTGTTTGTGGTTGGATAATCATTATTTCAATCAGATCTACCTTTGACGAATTCGGTGTTGAGGACCGTTTTTTTTAATATCTGTGTGTTTGTGAATTTTCTAGAAGTCTTTCTGTGATTGTTGTACTTTTATTCTATTCTGGTCAGAAAAGAGGATTGATAGGGTTTCAGGCTTAATAAAGCTTTCAGGCTAAAGCTTGTTCTCTGCCCTAACATATGATCCATGTGGAAGAATGTGTGCTCTGAAATGTTGTGGAAATGTTAGTTCCATTTATTTTGTTGCCTAATATTTTAATTCGGGGCTCAGAATCTATTCTTAAGTATTGTTTATCCATATACTTATTGTTTTGTCCTGTTCATACACTATTCTAGTCCAGGATTTTTATCTTTTTAATTTAAATTTTATAAATTACATTATTAAAAAAGTTGGCAATAACCAGGCAGTGCTGGTGCACACCTCTAATCCCATCACTTGGGATCTCTGAGTTCAAGGCCAGCCTGATCCACAGAGTGAGCGCCAGGACAACTAAGGCTATACAGACAAATCCTGTCTCAAAAAACCCAAAACAAAAAAAGAAATTTTGAAAAACAAACAAATCAGGTGCTAGATTTAACCCAACTCAAAGTGTATGCATATGAATAAACTTGTATTCACTTAGAATGGCCACTTGGAATACAGCTACAAAGCTTTACCTTGGATTATCCTTTTACTTTCAAATATATTGTATGTGCTTTTCCAATACCAAAACCAAAAGATCCACAACAGAGTTAAAACTAGAAAAACAATTAGTTTTATTTCCTCTTTCATAACTCGGGCCCGTTACCTGCACTATCCCCTAGTATTTAGCCTCTCTTGTTCTCTTTTCTCTGTGTTATACTGTGTGCATGTGTCCATTCATTTGCATATATACATGTATGGTTGACTGGATTCTGCATTTGAGGGAGAACATTGATTTTTTCTTTCTTTCTGAGATTGTGTAACCTCACTTAATATTCTAAGTGCATCCACTTTCCTACAAGTTTTGTGGTTACATTTTTCTCTAGAACTGAATTTTCTCTGGGGTTTCTGAGTCAGGCTTAAAGCCAACCTGTAGTTTCCTCATTTCAAAGGCTAAATAGCTGCTCTTATACCTCAAAAGCTTGGTGAGTTTCATCTAGAACTTTCTGAGCATGAAGATTATAATTGAGGATCTTTGTGATATCTTTTCTTCTAGGTTGATTTCTTTAATTATTATTATTGAATGTGCTCCATATTTTTTAAATTTAGTCCAATGCCAATTTTGGCACTTTTTTTCCCCTGTAGTTTTCAGATTTGCCTATCATGAAATCTTCATAAATTCTTATTGTCTTTTTTATTTTTATTTTATTTATCATTATTTAGTCTACATTTGCTAACTTCTTGTAGTCTTGTAATTCCAGGTTTTTGTAAATACTTAGCCCCACTTTACTGTTCATCCTGTTGGTTTTGCTCTCTAGATAGAGCCTTGTTACTCTGCTATATTGCTTTATATTTTTTTCTGTCTGGTTTCCTTTTTAAGGCATGTTTGGGAAAGCATAAGTAACAATCATGTGAATGTGCTTATGTCACAGCCTGGTCAACAAATTCAACTTCCGGCCACTATTTGCTGCTTATCTAAAAAGAAAAAACTGTGAGGTAAACGGGTATCAAGATGGTGGCTTTGCAAATCCATCCGTATTTGCTGCACTTTCTGCCACGTTTGCAAGGACTGCTCTGTTGCCTCCACGTCCCTTGAAGGAGGGATCCCAACAGCACCACTTTGCATATGCCGGAGTGCTGAGCTAGAACTGAAGCACATTTTGGGTCCAATTTACAGCTCTCAATGCTTAGACAAGAAGAGAAGAGAGCCGAAAATAAATGAGCTAAGCAACCTAAGTAAGAGAACAACAAAATAAACACACAGAGAGGAGAAGGAAGGAAACCGTAAAGATAAGAGTGAAAATCAATCAAAGGAAACACAAATACACAGTAGAGGGAATCAGCCACGGCAAAAGTTCATTTTGGGGGGAAAAACTAATAAAATAGACATTTTGAGGACCTTTGAAAATATGAAATGGCATAAATAAACAATCTTAAAAATGAAAAATAAGATAACTAGATAATACAGAGGCTCTGGAGAAAAGAGCTGAGATAAGCATTTCTCAGACATAAAAACTCGGATAAAATGAAAGTTTCTCAGAAAAATTGAAACTTAACAACTGACTGAAGAAAGAAAAATAGATGATTTTCTTCTGCTTACTAAATTTAATTAAAAATCATAAATACATACTTCAAAAAGCTGGTTCCACATTAATTTATAGACTATTTAAATGTAAAAGTCAAAGAGTGTGTGTGTGTGTGTGTGTGTGTGTGTGTGTGTGTGTGTGTGTGTGTGTGTGTGTGTTGTTATTCATTATTTGGCTTTAACTGAGTTAGTTTCCTGCTCTTTAAAATGGATTTTTAAAGGTTTGCATCTTCTCTACATATTCAGTTACTTATGTGTAACTGATTAGAAATGTTCTAGAAGCTAAAACCTATATAATCACACTTCAGGATGGGCCAACTCTGTATGATTGAGAATAAAATTTCCTGTGTTGGGGGCTTATATCTTTTGTGTATTAAGTTTGTTAATGATGTTGACCAAATTTTTATGTATTCAAAGATTTGTTACTTGGTTCACCTATACCTTGTAGGAATTTTCTAAATTCTTACATTCTTTGTAGATTTGCCTATTATTGGCCTTAAATGTTTGAAGCTTTGCTATGAAGTCCAAACACAATGTATCTGAAGAGTTGAGCATTCATGACTAGAAATCCTACTTACGCATAGTGATTTTTATTTCCCAGACATGATTTTGACTAGCACATGCATCTATTTCTTTTTGGTAGATTTGAGTTATATGCTTTTTCCTCTTCTTTTGACCTTTTCATGTATGCATATTTTAGCTATTTCTCTTCATATTACTAAGCCAAAAATGGCTTCTAAATACCAAGAGTATTGAATTTATACTAATTATTATTACTGTTAAATATAGGCTTATGACTATAATATTATTTTTACTACAACTGATTTTGCAATTATTGCTAATATTCTTCTTCATCATTATCATCATCCTCATCCTCCTCTTTCTTTCTTCTTTTCTTTCTCTCTTTCTTCTGATCTGATTGAGAATTGTCTTTTGGTTGACTGGAGAAATTGTTCAGTGGTTAAGAGGTCTTGCTGGTCTTCTAGAGGATCTGAGTTTGGAGCCAAGCACCCACATCAGACAGCTCATGACTACCCAGAACTCTAACATCAGGAGCTCCAGCACCCTCTTCTGACCTCCACAGGTACCTGCACATGTGTGGCATACATCCATACAAATGTAGACATGAACACGCATTCAAAATCTTTATTTTTTTTTTTAAATTGACTCCTGGGTAAAAGAGCTTTCTGCCAATCCTGATAACCTGAGTTCAATCCTCAGGTCCCCCATGATGAAGAAGAGATCCAACTCCCAAGAATTGCCCTCTCATACGCACACAGGCAACATGACTCATGCATGTCCCACACGTGTATACACACAAGTAAATGAACAAGCAAATAAATGTAATTTTAAAGATTTGTCCTTTTATCCCATTGCTCTAACTGGACATACTTACATGCTGAGCTTTTTGTGACATATCTGCACCAGCTACTTGTCTAATGATTCTGACAAAACATATGACACAGAGCAAGCTTAATGGAGGCAGAGTTTATTTTAAATCACATATCAAGGATACGGTCCATTTTGGCAGGGAAGTCCTGGTGTCAAGAGCTTTAAAGCAGCTGGTCATATTGTGTCCACAGTCAAGGAGTAAAGGCTGATGAATGCTTGTTTTCCACTCACACTGTCTTTTTAATTCAGCCAAGGACCAAGGCCAATGAAATGAAATCACCCATATTTAGGATAGGTCTTCCCATTCCAATCAGCCTAATCTAGATCATCTTCAATAGTCATCCCCAGAGACTTGTCTTCTAGGTGAGTCTAATTTCTAGATCCCATAGAGTTGAAAATCAACATTATCCAAAGTGACTCCTACTAACATTCTGCAGTACTCATAGATTAGTGCCTTGTTCAGGCATCATCAAAGAAACTTCCTCCAAAAGCAGATGGGAACAAATATAAAGACCCACAGCCAGACATTATGCAGAGTGAGAGACCTTGGAACATTCAGCCCTAAGTGGGATGTCTTCATCAAATCCCTCCCCTCTGAGCTCAGGGAACCCTACAGAAGAGGCAGAAAGAGTATCAGAATCAGAGGGGATGAAGGATACCAAGAAAACAATACCCACTGTAGTTTCTTTTTTCTCTTTGATGACCCTCCCGCCAGCTTCCAAATAAATACATGGAATCTTGTTCATGCTTATGAATGCCCAGCCTTAGCCTGGCTTATTTCTTGTCAGCTTTACTTTACTTAAATTATGCCATCTACCTTTTTCCTCTGGGCTTTTACCTTTCTCTCTTCTAGATACCTCTCTTTCCTTCTTACTCTGTGGCTGGGTGACTAGACCCTGGTATCCTCCTCTCCTTTTCCTTTTCTTTCTCCATCCTCACTCTTCTCTCAGGCATAGACTTCTCTTATTTTTTTTCTCTGCCCATAGGCCCTGCCTATTTGTCTCTCCTGTCTAGCTATTGACTGTTTAGCTCTTTATTAGACCAATCAGGTGTTTTGGGTAGGCAAAGTAACACAGCTTCAGAGAGTTAAACAAAGGCAACATAAAGCATGCAACACATCTTTGCATCATTTAACAAATATTCCACAGCATAAACAAATGTAACACATCTTAAACTAATATTCTACAACATCCCTCTAAATCAACATGAAGAAAGCTCATATGAACTCATGGACTGAAGCAGCATGTACAGGGCCTGCACAGGTCTGCACCAGGTCTCTATGCTTATGTTATGGTTTCTAATTAGTGTTTTTATGAGATTCCTGAGTGTGTGAATGGTGGGTCTCTGATTCTTATGTCTTCTCTTGGGCTCCTTTTCTTCTACTGGTTTGTCTTGTCTAACACTGATGTGATAGTTTTTGTTTTATCTTGTTATATTTTATTTGTTGTATTTTAAAAATTGAATGAATGAATGAATGAATGAATGAATGAATACCTAATGACCAGGGTAAAGGTTAACAATAGAACTATCACTTATACCTGCTGGGATAGGGAAAATCAGTTTTCTCCAGTAGAGTGACATTGGGTATATCAATATCAACCACTCCAGGACAGGCCTCATGTTCAAGAGTAGTTGACCAACATGTAATAGACTTCAAAAGTTCTTATGTGTGGTTTTTTTGTTTATAGTTTGGTGTTTTTGCTTGTTTGTTTTCTTTTGTGGATTTGTTTTATTTTTTCTTGGTTCTGTTGATGTATTTGTTTTATTGTTTTTGTTTTTGAAGAAATAATAGTGGGTCTTTTTGATATTCAAAATAAATCAAACACCTTCATGTGAAAGTTTCAGACTCTTATCAGTACATGAAAGGAGGGAAATACAAATAATTTGTGTAATGACTTGGTTGAATAAGACCCCAAAAGTACAGCAACAAAAGATACTGTTTTCCATGTTCCAAGAATGTTAATGAACGTCTACATTTCCTATGGACATGTCTCTTTGGGTAATTTGTCTAGATACTTGTGTTCATTTTACTAGTTCCTTCTCCAGTAAGAGAGAGAGAATAAAGCGCAGCACTGAGGCCAATGTGCTTCCAGGGACATCAACTATCTTTGAAAAGAAAAGCAGAGGTCTTAAAAAGTTGACAAGGTAAAAGCAAAGATCAGAGTTTAAGGCATGAACAAACCCTTAAAGTTTGGCATTGGAATCAAATGTTCTATCAGCATCAAAAATTCTAAATCCCTGTGTATAGTGGCTGGTTTTTGTCAACTTGACACAAACTAAAGTCACTTGGAAAGAAGGAACCTCAATTGAACATTTTCTTCTATTATATTGGCCTATGGGCTTGTGTGAGGGGCATTTTCTTGCCTGACGATTGATGCGGGAGGGCCCAGCCCAGTGTGGGTTGATGCCATTTCTGGGCAGGTGGTCCTGAGTTGTATTAAGAACGAGATCCATGGAGAGAAAGCCAGTAGGCAGAATTCTGTGCTTTCTGCTTCCGTTCTGCCACCAGATTTTTTGCATTGGGTTCCTGTTTTGGCATTTCTTGATGATGGTTTGTAAGTAGTAAATCAGATAAATCCTCCTGTCCCTGAGGTGCAATTAGTCAATGCTCAATCACAGCAACAGAAAAACAAACAAGAACACTTTTTATATGTAGAATAAGATGGGTCTTTATTGCACGTGCTAAGACTAGCCAACAACAAGAAATAATGTGTGAAAATATGTTGTGATCCTGAAATGTCCTGGAATTTTTTGTTGATCCCTAAATCTTTAATGAAGGCTTATATATCTGGTGGTTCTGGAAATCCTTCTCTGTCACTGTAATGGAGAGATCAATAGAGCTATGCATCTACAGTTTGTTTGGCATATTGAGAACCTACACTGACTCCCACAACTTATCTGTATTACAAAAAGAAAAAATCACTTCCCTCAAACTGACTCATTTTCCACAGCCACTATCAATTACACTGTAGCATATTTAAGTGATTGTATGAAGGAGCATACTTTATGTTTGACATTAAGTGCCAGGGACATGTGATGACATTCATGGTCCGACATAGGCTGCAAATTAAAAGATGTTGTGTTTTTAGGTCATGTTTCTGTCATGTTACAACTTTGCTTGAACCAGTAATGAGTCTTTTTGGTGTCTATAAAATGTGTTATCCTTTTATGGAAGAGCAGATTCTCATGCAAGAGGTGAGATAGAAAAGTACACCTAAAAGACATTGCTCACATAAAAACAATGCACTCACTATTATTACATTTTTAATTTCTCTTTGTATTCATGATACATTTAAAGGAAGAATATTTGCCAATTCTCTTTGACTTTGAGACTACAAAGACCAGTCAAAAATTAATTTATCTCAAATCTGGTTAATCATCAGATATTCTTGCTCCAGGCTTGCAATATCACCCATCATTCACTCCAGGCATTGGATCCTCCCTAGTTACTTCCTCGCCACCCTTTCCACTCTCTGTGTGTGAACTTTTGTTGGCTTATTTCTTTTAGGCCTGTGTCCTTGCATTAGTTATCTCTAGCTGTCACAAAATACCTAATTAAAGCAACTTAAGTGGGAAGGAATTTATACTGGCTCACAGTTCTGGGTGTACAGAGTCCATCATGGCAGGAAGAGCATTAGAGAGGGCTCAGTCCATGGAGGCAGGAGCCTTACTTAGCAGCTGCTTCTTGAATGGTGCCCATCATAAAGCGGAAGCATTCATAGCTATAGCCATCCCCTCCCACACACCCGACAGCAGCTCACTCCTCCAGCCAGTCTCCACCGCCCAAATCCTCCTCAACAGCCCCAACATCTGTGGACCAAGTACTCAGTTGCATGAGCCAGTGAAAGAGATTTCACAATCAGACCTTACTCCTCCAGTCAAGTACACAGAGATGCTGAATGCCACCCTTTCTATGGTCATAAAACTTTTCACAAGGCTTAGCACCTAGCATGTGTCAAAAATTATGGAAAGATAAAGGAGTGAGTGAGGGAATGGACAGAAATGTCCACAGTGGACCCAGGAGGAATCTTTATTCAAAAACAGCTCTACATGAGATTTTGATAACCAGCACATTGAAGAACTTACTAGAATTACAAAGTAATTTCCCAGTAAGGAGAAACTCTTGGGATTGCTGATGTGGACACAGGAGCAGCTTCCTGAAGATGTGATTAGGGCCAACTCAGAGTGCTCCCATCCTATACTGGCAGTTCAGTGCTCTGATCACCATTTTCATGGTCTTTGTAATGTTACCTCTAGATGTGTGCTTTCTATGTCTCATCTGGTGACACACTGAAGGATGAGGTAGCAGATGACACCTCTTCTCAGATTACAGAACCTCCAGATATCCCATTGTCCCACAGCAAATTATCAGTTGCTTGTATACCTGATTCTGCCCACCAATTACTCCTGCCCTCACCCTAAACAAGGCTGGCTTTGGCATAGATATTGGAAGGGCAGAGTGCCTTGGATACCAATGGAAGTCTTAAGTATATTTGCACAAGTATCCCATGGCAATGAATGTTGGCATTTTCAGTTTGCAATGGGCTAGGAAATCCTGCCAATAGACCTGGAGGCAAGAGATAGCTATCAAGAGTAGGAGGTGTGCACTTAAATTTGGAAAACAAAATTCTCATGCCAATTTCCTTGAAGATAAGTTGCTATAGAACACAGTAACATGGCCACTGAGTAGTTACCCAGAAGCCTAGAGCACTTTGGCACCATACAGAAGCACCCTGCCCCAGTAACAGCCTATTACTGACACCAAAAAATTCTTTCATCCATTGATTCTTGAAGAATGCATGATTTCACTGAAAAGCTAAACATTATATTCTCTATTTTTATTGAAAAAATATGTTTTGCAAAGGACATTTCATATTCCTTCCTTTTGAGAATTACTCTTTATCTGTGATGGTTAATTTTGTCAGTTTGGTTGGGTTAAGGAATGTCTCTGCAAAGCAATTATGAAAGCATATCACTGGTCAAACAAGAAAATTTGATACTGAAACAGGATATACTGAGGCAACTCAGCCACCAATAAGAGATGCTAATTATTGTCCTTGATTATGTCCCAATCCTTGTCTCACTGTTCATATGACTCACCAATATCTAGCCATGACTTCACAATGTTGTATGTCTTTTCCTTGTGCGGGGGTCGATGTAAACAAACATCTTTTGATCTCAGATAATCCAACAACAACAAGCTGAAAAAAACTATTCCACCCAGGTCTAGTTTAGTGAAACGGTGAGTTTATTGGGGTTATTTATTGAGGAATAGAGAGGGATTACTTACGGAATCATGGGTGATTCAAAGGAAATTATATCACCAAAAATCCCACCCCAGCATAGGTCAAGACTAAGAAAAGTTATATCTCTAGAGTTCCATGCATGACATGCTGACAGCTCAGCATGTAAGAGAGTCTCTTTTCAACAGCAGACAACGTTACTACTTATATATCCTTAAGTAGGGGCCTTATGAATCTTGTATGTTTCAGGAACTTCCTGAGACTTGTGGATTTGTGTGCTTCTAAGACTTATAAGTTTGTTTTTCATTCTGCTTCTTTGTCAGCTTCCACCCAAGAAGGAATGTTTTGAATCAGAATAAATATGTATCAGAATGCTATACAATAGGCATGTGGGAACCTTTTCCCTATCTACTAGCCATGCCATTTATCTCCAAATTTCTTGAAAGGGGCTATTTATCCAAGAAAAGAGGAACATTATTATTACTACAATGGCCTCACTTTTTACAACTTTTTCATCCAGTTAGGTATTTCTTTATCTTATCTTTGATTCTGTCAGCAACTTCAGCTGAGAGTTCTTATCCAAGTCGGCCATATGCATACACACCCTTATGTCCTTCAACTGAGCACGCACCTGCCAGCTTTTGTCCAGTATGGGCAATCTACAGAATAGTAGCATTTTGCAAGTTTGTGGAGATTGTGGCTAGTCTATGGACCCTACAAGAGGCATATGACTTCCTCTCATAAAAAAAAAAATCAGAACTCAGAAGCACAAGTCTCCATTGCTGGGTGATTTCAGAACACAGCATCTGCTATATTAGAAGACCCGCACTCTCCTTAATTAATCAAACCACTAAAAGGTGTTGAAAATCCTGAAGCTGAAGTTGTTGGAGGTGTCTTCATCTTAGAAGATATATGTCATTAACTGGGCTTAATACAATATGGCAGATTGGCTCAGAAAAGTCTTCATGAAACATGTCCTTGTCAGTCCACCATTGCCTTTGGATTAACTGAATTGCTAGCGAATATCCTGGTTTCCTATACCTACCTTATGTTCAATGCTTTCTAATTCTTCTTGGGACAAACCAAGCATAGAGATAGCATAGAGGTGGGTGGCAAGAGGCTAAGCAATGGCAAAAGCAAATTCCTATTTATTTATATTTTGAGTGTGAACAAACTTAAATGAGAACCTTTCCTGAGCAGCACCAGTTCTTCTGAAAGCAGAGATACTCATAATCCTGCTTCACTGAGAAATTATGTCCCTGTCAAAATCTCATTCCCCTGCCTTCTTTACCATAGAAGCCCAACGACCATCACTTCCAGACTGACTCAGTCTTTAAATAAGTGACTTTAATTTGAGGTTTCTGAAGGTCAAAAATTCCTCAGATGAGTGTCAAAAAGCATGTCTGTGTCTATATTTGCTTTTTAAAGTTCAAAAGGTTTCATACAACTTTAAAGGCTGTCCACAATAAAAAAAAATCTAATTGTTGATTGATTTTTGTGAGCAAGTGGTTTTATCAACAAAATTGTAAACCATGAAGACATATCATATCAACTCTTCCTTAATGTCTTGGAGGAGCATCAGCCCAATGGAAACCAACTAAACTTGGATTCCATAATTCATGAGATAATAGACAATGAACTGTGGTTTAAAAAAATGAAAGGACTGTCATCCAGGATAGGGCTTTCCAAATGTTTACCACAGTAGCCACAATTCTATAGGATACCTCTGGATTTTCCGTATAGGATGAGAAAGTTATAGGGCTCCAGATCTTCAAGAATACTAATCTCCATGCTTTATGGTGTATCCATAATAAATACTGCAGTTTCAAAACTTCATTATAAAATAGAAATAAAGCATTAATCTGATACTTGAAAGTTACTGTGAAAATATACTACAAATACCTTTTTTTTATCACAGATTCCCAGGCTCTAGTCATCGGGAAGTGTGGGTAAATACTGCTGCCAGCAAGTGCACCACCTACACTCGGGTTAGTAAATGAGACTGTTCCTTAAGGCCAATTGCATCCAACATGATGGGGCATCTAGGAGGCATTCTTAGAAAAGGATTTTGATCCAGATATGTCTTACCATAAAAGACTACTAATAATTAAGTGTCTTCCATGGTCCCAGGAAAGGGCTGTGTACATGAGACTCCTATTACAGGTCATCATCTCGGGGAAGAGTTGGCCCACACCTGAAACACACAAAATGTGGCTTCCTACATGGTTGTCTCCATGGAATCAGGCAATCCTGTGACCATTTTTGGTGACTGAATAATCTACAAACTCTTGAACCTCTACCCCTCCAAGCTTGTCTTCTGCTTTGTCAGACTTGACTTTAAACCCACCGTTGACATTTATTAGTTATGAATCTTAGAAAAAATGAGTATTAACTAGTAAATGGGGAGCAATGAAACCTAGTTTACCAAAGCAGTCCTTAATCTCTTACTCGGCCTTCCAGTGTGAACTCCATGGAAACCACTCCTGATTTCCAGGGCTGCTTGGTGAGCTCCTTGTGTAGTCATAAAAATTACAACTTTCTCATATCTGTTTATAATTATGTTTACATATAGGGAGATTGGAAATTATGGGCGCGAGGAGACAGGTAATGCAAGTAGAGTGATGTCTACTTGCCAGAGAGTCTTGCGAATGTAACAATGCCCTGGTGTTTTGTTGAAACAGACAGAAAATGAACCACCAAAATAAAATAAATAAGGTCAACTGACAATAGCATCTATAAAATTTACAGGGGTGTCAGGACTGAGAATGGCATAAGTGAAGTATGGTGGTGTTCTTAGCCAGGCAGCTAGGGAAGAAGTCCTTGAGGAGGTGACATCTGAACAAAGACAAGACTCTGGTGGAAGAATATGAATTTGAATAGAATGAAGTGTTTAAATTTTACACTTTTTTCCCTAGCTGACAAGATCAGCTGGGAAGCACTATGTAAATAGAAGAGAAAATGAAGCTGAGGTGTCAAATCTGTGGAGTTCCAATATGGGAAGCTCAGTTTGAAAATTTAAAACAACTATACATAATTTACACCTAGGAAAGAACATGTAAATTTGGGAGAGACATTAAGATATATTGAGCATATACAAGTCATGCCATGAATTTTACTAAACATAAGGAATTGATTAGAGATGGGTGTAAGGTTATTTTATTTAAGACACAGGCTGTAATACTTGAATATTCTAGTTAAAAATTGTAGTCAGACTTTCTTGTCCTCTGCCAGCCCCAAATAAGAACACAGATTTATTAATTATGAAAGTTTGGCCTTAGCTTAGGCTTGTAACTTATATTAACTTAATTATAACTTAAATTAACCTATATTTTTATCAATCTAGGTTATACCATATGGCTTTTACCTCTTTCCCATTCTGTGTGTCTGACTCGTTCTGTGGCTCAATGGCATCACCTCCATGCCTCCTCCATGCTTCAACTGCTCCTTCTCTTCCCGGAAGTCCTGCCTATGTATTGGCCACACAGCTTTTTCTTGCACTGGTCACAGCAATACATCATCGCACAATGTACAAATATCCCACAACAGAAAATAGGTGAAATAATGACACCGTGAAAGATGACAGTAGCAAATGAGGAATGAGACCCATGGCCTTAGCAGAGGCCAGCATCATCCTAAGGGAGTCTGACAAATTTTCTGGCGCCAAGATGAAGTCACCTCTTCTGAACGCTGCTGTTTTCTCAAGAGAATAATAAGTGAGGTCAGCAGTTGATAGTGCAGAATGGAAGGTGGAGCTAGATGCTTGGTGACAGAGGGAGTGATAAAGGCTGCCTTCCCAGAGATGAGGGAAGAAAACCCACCAGAGAAATGCAGCGTACCTAATTACCATTCCTTTCCCTCCTGCTTTCAGTGCCTCATGCTCCATCCTGGCCACAGACCATCCGGGTCCTTAAAAACACAGGGTTCTTGGAGCACCTAGAGATGTTTTGAATCAAGGTGTGTTTTACATCGTGTTCATAGAACACTTGCTTTTTCCTAGCATGGGTGAAGTTACACTGATTTTCTGAGTAACAAATACAAATCCAAGGAGAAGAGAATCAGATTCTCTCTCTTTCTGTGGTAAGGTGTGATCAGCCAATATCCTTCCTCCAAGAGGAGCATCCTCTTTATTTATGGAATTAACCAGAAAAAAGAAGGGGACAACATGTCCATTGTAGCGGCACCAATGTGTTGAATTTTCATCTTTCAGGTGTCTCCTTTCTGATGTTTCCGAGAAGTCTCACTGATGAGGCATATCTCAATGTCCACTGCTGGGTTGACAGTCAAATAAAAAAGTGTATTTGAAACTATTTAAGGAAATCTGTAAAGAGCAGCCCACTATACATACTAGATTTGAAAGCCTTTGGGAGCTTACAGCACTTACCACATCATATTTACTTAGAACCAAAACTAGATCTTATGCATAAAGCCAGTCTCCTACACAAATCTAGAAAGTCCCCTACAAAAAAAGTTGATGAATGTCCCTCACATTCTTTTATTTGGACCAAATTCTAGAAGTGTTGAAACAAACTGGCGTCCATTATCCTATGTGAGAAAACAGTTTTTAGGAGAAATCTTCCTGATTTAAATAATAAGCAGATATGTTTTTCTATGAGCAGACAAAAGGGAAAATTGAAGTCTTGGGGTATAACTCAATGCCTTATTGTCCTACCATAAGAAAGGCTCTGATATTCAATGCTGTAGAAAGAAAATGTGAGAAGATCTAAAATACACAGGAAGTCAGAGAAAGAAAGGATGTATTGACCCAATAAGGGAGAAAGGGAGGGGGAGGGATGGAGGGAGGGAGGGAAAGAAAACAAAAACCATAAAGAGCAATTATGGAGATGGTACGAAACACCAAAGGCCCCTAAATGTGTTCTGAGTTGTTTGTGGATATTTTACTTACTTTCCTGAATTATCTGTAACTTAGCAGTGTGACATGGGGAAATGTCAGAAAGACCTAGAAACTATTTTACAAAATAGACAAAACTTCTTGTTATTCTTTCGGGAATATGATAAACTTGTGTGCTCTAATCACCAGTTTTCCATTTGAGTTTCATCACTGGAACCATTATATTCATGATGTGTCCAAGTTGTCCCAAGCATTTAATGGTCACATTCGCAGAGGACATGACCAATAATAAAGTATGATTTCATTTGGTTCATTGTACAGGAAACAAAGCACATACCATGCACATGCACACAGAAAAATGAAAAATAGAACAAAATTTTAGTGTACCACAAATTGCTCAATCACAGTATTAAACATATTTTCTTCTGTTTTTTAAAAGCACACTATTTTTTTGTTTTTCATTTATTTTAATTTCATTTTACATTCCAATCACAGTTCTCCTCCCACCCCTCTTTCAGCCCCCTTGCCTCCCCCCCAGCCCACTCTCTGTCTGTTCCTCCCAAAGGACAAGGCTCCCATTGATGATCTACAAAGCCTGGCCCATTAAATTGAGGCAGGACCAAGCCCCTCCCCCTACATTAAGGCTAAGCAAGGCATCCCACCATAGGAAATGCACGGAGAAACCCTGTCTCAAACGAACAAACAAAAAAATTTAATTGAAAAATTCTGAAGAATTGTAGAAATATGTTGCATTGTCCATAACTACATCTCTTTAGCAGCAAGTTAGTCATCTAGTTTGCTGAGGGCATTGCTGAAAACTTGTAAAGCTTCCCAAAGAAAATTGTTATTTGATTGATTGATTGATTGCTTGCTTGCTTTAAAGTGAATCTATTCCTTTGGTTCCATTGAACGATTTAATATTGAAAGTATTAAACTCCTTTAATACATACTTAATTGCACAAAATACAAAATCTTTAAATTAAACTAAAAATTATCATAAAAGTTAATTAGTGTGTTCTTGGTTTCTTAAGAAATTCTTTCCCTGAATGATATCATTTGTTAATCACTACAACCTCATGAATGGGGAATTTTTCTATCTGATTAATAAGATGATAAAGGGTAAAAGGAAATAGTTAACTTAGTCACATTATAAGCCTTGGTTGTGGTTCTCCTGTGTCCACATGTCATGTCTTTGTCATGTTAATACATAATCTGATATGATAAATGTGTGCCTAAATAAAAAAGTAGGACAATATCATAAAAACAATAAAAGGAGAAAAGCAGTTTGTCCATAGTGTCATCTGTCCTGCATGTAAACTACACATGAGTGCCACCTTTACATGACACACGGGAGTAATCTGCCTTGTGGTAGCTATGTGGTGCAGTGGCCAGGACACTCCTGCATGCTTCCCTGGCTCCCTGGCATGTTTCCACTTCATGGTCTTACTCTACTTGTTATGGGTGATTGGGCTAGAGCTAAATGCCTCCTCCAACTTGAATCCATCAGGTACCTCCTGAGAGAAATTTGTAAAGATTCTAAAAGAGAAATAACCAATGTCTCCTCTAGTAACCTCAATTAAATATATCCTGAATGGAGAGGTGAAGAATTTCTTATAGAGAAGAAAAATAGAGAGGAGAAGAAATGAAGGATTTGAGGGTATTAATTTCATGAAACACTCCTTATCCTCACAATGAATCCCTTTGCTGTTTAGGTCAAAGCCACTGGGTTTTATTATTTGCAACTAAATCCAAGATTATACATCTATAATCCACTTAACTCATCTTAATCACTTACTCCTCAATATTTAACAAAGCAATCACCTTTCTAGTAATTCTTTTAAATATTACAAATAACCCTCAACTGAATCAAAGTCCCAAAGACCAAAGATGACTTTGAGTGTCATACATGTTTCTATAACTGAATTGATGACTGTGTTTATTTTGTTACATTTCTGTCTTCCTTTATTACAATGTTCTTATAGAAAAATTATGAACTCTTTCTCTATTTTTTATTTTATTTAAAATTGATTTTATCTCCTTTTCTTGTCTTATTGCTCTAGATAGATCTTCAAGTACAATATTGAAGAGATATGGAGAGAGAGGGCAGCCTTGCCTTGTTCCTGATTTTAGAGGAATTGCTTTGAGTTTCTCTCCATTTAGTTTGATGTTGGCTGTTGGTTTGGTGTATATTGCTTTTATCATGTTTAGATATGTTCCTGTTATTCCTGTTCTCTCCAAGATCTTTATCATGAAGGGATAAAAAAGCCTTTTGTCAAAGGCTTTTTCAGCATCCTAGTGAGATGATCATGTGGTTTTTCTTTTTCAGTTTGTTTATATGGTGGATTACATTGATGTATTTTTGTATGTTGAACCATCCTTGCATCAAGTAGGGATGAAGCCTACTTGATCATAGTGGATGATTTTTTTAATGTGTTCTTGGATTCGATTCACCAATATTTTGTTGAGTATTTTTGTATCGATGTTCATTAGGGATATTGGTCTGTAGTTCTCTTTTTTAGTTGTATCTTTGTGTGGCTTGGGTATCAAAGTGATTGTAGCCTCATAAAAGGAGTTTGGCAATGTCCCTTCTGCTTCTATTGTGTGGTGACAATTTGAGGAGTACTGGTATTAGCTCTTGTTTGAATTTCTGATAGAGTTCTGCAGTGAAGCCATCTGGCCCTGACCTGTTTTTGGTTGGGAGGCTTTTGATTACTGCTTCTATTTCTTTAGGGGTTATAGGCCTATTTAAACTGCTTATCTGTTCTTGGTTTAATTTTGGTAAGTGATATCTATCCAGAAAATTGTCCATTTCCTTTAGATTTTCAAATTTTGTGGAGTACAGGTTTTCAAAATATTACCTGATGATTCTCTGGATTTCCTCAGTGTCCCTTATTATATCCCCCTTTTCATTTCTGATTTTGTTATTTAGCATGCTCTCTCTCTCTGCCTTTTGGTTAGTTTGGATAGAGGTTTGTCTATCTTGTTGATCTTCTCAAAGAAACAACTCTTAGTTTCATTGATACTTTGTAATGTTTTCCTAGTTTCTACTTTATTGATTTCAGCCCTATAAACTTTCACTATTTTCAGATGATATGATAGTCTACATAAGTGACCCGAAAAACTCTACCAGGGAACTCCTACAGCTGATAAACACCTTCAGCAAAGTGGCAATATACAAGATTAACCCCCCAAAAAAATCTGTAGCCCTACTATATACAGATGATACGTTCATGGAGAAAGAAATCATGGAAACATCACCCTTCAAAATATCCACAAGCAACATTAAATATCTTGGGTAACACTAACCAAAAAAGTGAAAGACCTGTACAGTAAGAACTTTGAGTCTTTAAAAAAAGAAATTAAAGAAGATACCAGAAAATTGAAAGATCTCCCATGCTCTTGGATAGGTAGAATCAACATAGTAAAAATGGCAATCTTGCCAAAAGTAATCTACAGAATCAACACAATCCCCATCAAAATCCCAACACAGTTCTTCACAGACCTTGAAAGAACAATACTCAACTTTATATGGAAAAACAAAAAACTCAGGATAGCCGAAACAACTCTGTACAATATAGGATCTTCTGGAAGCATCACCATTCCTGAATTCAAGCTCTATTATAGAGCCACAGTTCCAAAAACAGCTTGGTATCAGCACAAAAATAGACAGATAGACCAATGGAATTGAATTGAAAACCCTGATATTAACCCACACACCTATGAACACCTTATTTTTGACAAAGATGCTAAATCTATACAATGGAAAAGAGATAGCTTCTTCAACAAATGGTGCTGGCACAACTGGATTCGGACATACAGAGTATTGCAGATAGATCCATATCTGTCACCATGCACAAAACTTAAATGCAAATGGATCAAAGATCTCAACATAAATCCAGTCACAGTGAATCTACTAGAAGAGAAAGTGGGAGATACCCTTGATGAATTGACACAGGAGACCACTTCCTGAACATTACACCAGTGGCACAGACATTGAGATCTGCAATTAATAAACGGGACCTCCTGAAACTGAGAAGCTTCTGTAAAGCAAAGGACACAGTCAGTAAGACAAAACAACAGCCCACAGAATGGGAAAAGATCTTCACCAACCCCACATCTGACAGAGGGCTGATTTCCAAAATATACAATGAACTCAAGAAGCTAGCCACCAAAACACCAAACAATGAAATTAAAAAGTGGGGTACAGAACTAAATAGAAAATTCTCAACAGAGGAATCTGAAATGGCTGAAAGACACTTTAAAAAGTGCACAAAATCCTTGGCCATCAGAGAAATGCAACTCAAAACAACTCTGAGATACCACTTCACACCTGTCAGAATGGCTAAAATCAAAAACAACAATGACAATCTATGCTGGAGAGAATGTGGAGAAAAAGGAACACTCCTCCATTGCTGGTGAGAGTGCAAACTTGTAAGACCACTTTGGAAATCAGTATGTCGGTTGCTCAGAAAAATGGGAATCAGTCTACCTCAAGATCCAGCCATTCCTCTCTTGGGCATATACCCAAATAATGCACGTTCATACAACAAGGACATATATTCAGCCATGTTCATAGCAGCATTGTTTGTAATAGCCAGAACCTGGAAGCAACCTAGATGCCCCTCAACTGAAGAATGGGTAGAGAAAATCTGGTACATTTATACAATGGAGTACTACTCAGCAGAAAAAATCAATGGAATCTTGAAATTGTCAGGCAAATGGATAGAACTAGAATAAACCATCCTGAGTGAGGTAACCCAGTCACAAAAAGACAAACATGGGATGTACTCACTCATATATGAATTTTAGACATAGAGCAAAGAATTACCAGCCTACAATCCTCTTCACCAAAGAAATTAGGAAACAAGAAGGACTCTAAGAGAAAAATGCATGGACCCCGGAGAATGGGAAGGGGCAGGAATTCCTAAGCTAATTGGGAGCATGAGGGTAGGGGACAGGGAGCTGACAGAATGAGAGGAGGAGAAGAGGAGGGGAGAGGAGGAAATGGGGGACCAGAAATTTTGAGTTGGGGGAAGAATAGAGGAGATCAGGATGAGAGATACCATATTAGAGGGAGACATTAGAGGGTCTGAGGAGAGATCTGGCACTAGGGAGATTTCCAGAGACCTACAAGGATGACACGAACTGACAATCTAGGCAATGGTGGAGAGGATAACCTAAATGCCCTTCCCCTATAATGAGACTGATGACTACTTTTTATGCCATCCTAGAGCCCTCATCCAGTGGCTGATGGAAGCAGAGGCAGACATCCACAGATATACACTGAACTGAACTCTGGAACCTAGTTGCAGAGAGGGAGGAATGAAGATCACAGGGGTCAGTACCAGGCTGGTGAAACCCACAGAAACAGCTGGCCTGAACAAGGGGAGCACATGAACTCCAGACTGCTGTCTGGGAGGCCAGCACAGGACTGATCCAGACCCCTGAACATGGATGTCAATGAGGAGGCCTCTGCACTCTAGGGGTTCCCTGGTAGTGAATTAGTATTTTTTCTGGTATAAGAAGGGACTTTGAGAGCCCATCCCACGTGAAGGGATGCACTCTCAGCCTGGACACATGGGGGAGGGCCTAGACCCAGCCCAGGATGATGACTTTGGCGAGCACCCATTGAGGGCCCCACCCTGCCTGGGGAGTGGAGGGTGGATGGGGTGAGGAACAAGTGGGGGGGTTGGGGGGAGGATTGGAGAGGAGGGAGAGGGAGAGGGAGAGGGAGAAGGGATTGACATGTGAAGCAAGCTTGTTCCTAATTTCAACTAATAAAAAAAGAAAGAAAATGGATTTTTATATAATATATTCTGATTACAGTTTCCCCTCCCCCAACTCCTCTGTGATCCTTTCCAGCTCCCCTCCCATCTGGAAGTATGACTTCTTACTCATTATGGTTCCAGCTGTTTGTATATTAGAAAGAGATGGATTGATGGATAGGTACATGGATTAAATGGATAAATGGATGTATGGAAAATACATAAATGAGTGGATGGATGATTGGAAGAAACAGTTGAATAAATAGTGTAATTAATATCACAATTTTTCAGAGTTGTAGAAATGTATTTTAGAAGCTCAGTGAATTCCTGTGAACAAGGATCAGAACAAGCATAGTCTCATGTTCAGCATGGTGAATCACACCTTTAATCGCAGCACTTGGGAGACAAAGACAAGTGGATCTCAGTGAGTTCTAGACCAGCCTGGTCTGTGTAACAAATTCTAGGCCAGCCAAGGCTACATAATGAAACCTTGTTTCCAAAACATAACAAAAAGGAGTTACTTCATTTTTCCCTGTATCTAGACAACCTAGTTTATTCAGAAATCTACTAGTTAATATAAAGGAAAGCCTGCTGTATATGTTGATACTTTCTAAGGTTCTGAACAAATCTGAAGAGAATGAGAATTCAAAGTAAATCTATTTAATAGATACCAGCCCAATGCATGCCCACAGAGAGATCATTCCAGCTGGGATCTTCAAGCAAATCCCTCGTCAACACTGAAAAAAAAATGTTTGCACTAACTTTTAAAGGCTAGATATGTAATTATTTTCATTACTTCTAACATTTCTCAATAAATATGTCTATAATTGCCCTATTTTATGCATTACTATTGTTTTCTCATGTAAATCCGATAGGGAAATGTTTCAAGTAGAATAAACAAAATGAGGGAAATCGGGGTAGAACAAAACGTACCAGAAAGTAACAAGTAGTGTAGCTCAACATGGACACTCATATTTACATCCAGAACAGTTCTCCTTTCTTTCAAAAATTGTTGACTCTTGGATAAAAGTCTTCTAATTTCCCTGAGCCAGTATCAAGCAGAAGAATAACAGCTAGCTCAGAGAAGTGCTGTATGAGTAACTAAAGCAATTCTACCAATGAGATGGCTCAGCAGGCAAAGAAACAAACCTAATGACCTGAGATCCACTCCTGGAACCCATGTGAAAGGAGAGAAGTAACTCATGAAAGTCATCTTCTGGCCTTCACACACACCTCCACACTTCACACTTTGCACACACAGACACACACACACACACAGAGAGAGAGGGGGGGGGGCAGTAATGAATAAAAATTTAAAATGAAGATTGACAGAGCAAGGCAAGTATTAACAGTACCATTATTGTTCTCAGCCAAGAGAAGTCCTCTCTGAAGACTGTGCCTATGTATAGTATTGTTATTATGTTTTGACATTTAGTGTGTAGACTCCATGTGGCTAAGTGTTCTGTCATTTTGGAACACTATGGCAGAGCCGATGGCTTTCCCTCCCAAACTCCCATTATTGTTTTTATTTAGAAGCATAAGGAAGAATAATAAAAGAGTTGGAGAAATTAGATGATGCTTGATAACTGTAGGCTTAGAACACAGGCTATAGTATACCAGGAAGTCTCCTCTAGAAATGGCTGAAAAACAAGGCAGGAAAAACAGCAATATCAATGGGTGAACATGGAAAGGAAGACATTTCTAAGGATCCGACCACTAAGACAAAGAGTGACAGGCAACTACCAACTGCTGGGAGAATTAGCCTCTCCTAGGGATGAGGTTCTTTATCGGCTGTCGAATATAGAGCTGTCAGCTTTGAAACCATATACACACAAGCAAGAAAAATAGACTCAGCAAGTTCTATTTATGTATATTTGTGCACACACATACAATTATATGTAATAAATATACGCAGTATAACAATAATAATCAAAGAAAGAAGGCTATCAACTTGAGAGTGGGGACATGAGAGGGGTGCAAGGGAAGGTAACTCAGAGGAGCTGGAGGGATGGAAAGGGAGGGAGAACGATGTAATTATTTCAATTAAAAACATTTTTTAAGGAACAGAAATACTGGACAGTTATATACTGGGGGGGGGAGGGGAGAACTTCTGGCCTTCCTAAGCAGAGAATGACACCAGTGCTTTGGAAGATTAGTTATGGGGGTGGGGGGCAAGCAAACAGATCGACAGGGAGGAAGACTCACAGGAGTACTGTGAACTGCTGAGTGCTCACTACTGCCCCAGCATGGAGAACCTAGAGGCAGATTACAGTGTCAATCTCGGTAGCAAAATCAGAAAGGAAGTACATGCTCTCCCACTTTTACCAGAATTACAGAAGTTGTCCCTCTCTCAAAGTGAGCAGAGAGCACTGTGCCAGCATACATGGCTTGCACTTCAGCCCCTCTGTCTCTTGAGAGAGACAGCATTTGCAGTAACACTGCTGGTAAGAAAGAGGTTCAGAGAGATTGGTAATCCTGGCTTTGGGGGAAAGGACACAGAGAGGAAGGGAGGGAGGGAGGGAGGGAAGGAAAGAGTTGAGTCAACTCATCTGAATAAAACCTACATAACATCTGAAATGCTGGTGGTGCCGTTAACAGATCAGAGAGAGTTTTGAAAGTTTAACTTTTAAGTGACACATTTGGAGGTTGAGGTGACTTGACACCGAAAAGGCAATACCTACAGGATACAACAGAGGGCTAGAAATTATAGAAGCAATGAAGTATCTAATTGAAGTAACAAATGAATGTAAAATTCCCTAGTGGTGCAGGCATACTAGACATTGTTTTGGGGATTATTGCCCTGGAAACAGTACAGAGTCCATCTTCCTGGACAGGAAAAGGCTTCCTTCATATTCTGTGTCAGGAATCTGAGAACTTTCTTTCTCTTGGCTTCGACTTTTATGTTAGTTGTACTTCTTGCATCTGTGACCAAATACCTAGCAGGAAGCAGTTTGGGGTGTAAGGATTTGTCCATCCTTTGGATGGAGCCCATAGTGATGGAGAAGGGAAAGGAGCAGGAAAATAAGGCAATATTGCTTCCACAGAGAAGATGGGAAGTGGGGCACGGCTAAGAAACCTGAAAGCCTGACCCCCAGTGACTTTCTCCAGCTAGACTCCAGCACCTAAAGGCCTAGCCTTAAATGGAGACCAAGTGTTCAAACATATGTACCTTTGAGGGACACTTCACATTTGAGACACTCTACCTTTCTCCTGGGATATGTCTTTATCATCTCTATTCATCAGTGAAAGAAACAAAAAGAAGACAGAAAAAAGTACATCTGTGTCTTAAAATGATATGCATATTACCTGTGCTTACACTACATTAATGGTCACATGGTAACAGTTGCTGCAAAAGACAGATTTGTCATCCAGCACACACCTGGGGAGAAAATGACATACATTTTGGTGAACAGAGGTCTCTCTTTGGAGTTCCACAGCAGTGTTTTTCAAATGTGCATGTATGCAGGCATGGCCTTTATACCCTTTGGTTAAAGGGGTATAATAAAGAGCCTATTTTTTGCTACTTCGGCATCAAAATCAAAGTCCTAAGTAATATCTAGACCCACTGACCTGGAGAGCTAGTTTCTCTCTCACTTTTTGGGTCCTTGGCCCTCTTCAGAGCTTCATATGGGTCTTTTAATCTCAGAATTATCAGTGTTGTTCTGGGTCCTCCTCTTCCTAGTGACCTCCTATATATATATATATATATATATATATATATATATATATATATATAATATCTCAGTAGTTGTAACCCAACTCAGGTCTTCAAGGACCCCTGTGTTTCCCCCTCCTCATTTAGTCTTTGATGATAGTTGAGTATGTGGTTGTTGGATTAATGCCTACCCTACACCCATTGTATCACCAACACTATCAGAATATCGAAGATATTCAACAAATATTTGCTTAATGAGTAAGTGAATGAGTTTTTAATGTCAGCAAATGAGAGTATATTGCCCTGGAGGAAAGTCCATGTGAAATACTTGGAAAAGAACTTTTAATTTTGAATTCCTTCACATACTAATTTTTCTTTGCTATCTAATGAGTAATTCCATTTTAAATAAAAATATTTTTATTGAATATCAGCAAGTTAGCATGAATCACAACAGAAACAAGAAAGATTAAGCGTTTTAACCCTGCTGAGTTTCTAGTCTGGATACAAACGTTTGTATGTCCTATACTTGTTACTAAAAGATGTAATATTTTAAAGTGCTTTTCCATTCATCTAGATTTTACAATATTTAAAAATCATGGCTCTGCAAGTTTGGCTTTTCCTTTAAGGAATTTTTCAACCCGAAAGTTTAGCAGATGAAATATATATACAGCTCATGAATATATTTTAAGACTTTTGGGAAACACTTAAAACAAAAGCTATTTTGAGGATTAGGAAATAGCTTGTCTGAGTATTGCCAAGTGCATGTGGGCTAACCTCTTTGTGGGATGCAAGGAAACAGAAAGGCAAAAAACACTCCAACATTCTCAGTTCAAGGTTACCAGAGAATGTGAACATGAAGCGTTTCTCTTCCTGTTAACACAGACCATGAAAGCAGTGTCTTCTTTCACTTAAAACAACTTAAACACATGCAAGCAGACTTTGACCTGTTTGCCTTTTAGTTTCTCAGGGAGGGTCCTGGATGGATTCTGACCCCTTTTCCTCCT
This sequence comes from Cricetulus griseus, assembly GCF_003668045.3. Taxonomy (NCBI): domain Eukaryota; kingdom Metazoa; phylum Chordata; class Mammalia; order Rodentia; family Cricetidae; genus Cricetulus; species Cricetulus griseus. The sequence continues at coordinate 242,205,938 of NC_048595.1, read as the reverse complement.
CCCCAGTGTTTTATTGTGTATTTAATGAGCCTTGGATACCTGTGCAACCCACTGCCTATGTTTAAATGAGGGGGAGAGGAAGGGATACCAGATGCTTCTACAAGGTGACCAATGCTATTGCAGTGTCTGGCTGTTCCTTCTCAGCAAACTGAAGAAAGGAGAGTGCTTCACACAGGACACATGACATCTAAATACCCTTTTTTAAAAATAGGCAAAGATGGATGAGGAGTAGCAGAGCCTAGCCAAAGGTTTAGGGCAAAACCAGCCCTTAGGCAAACATGCCTTTACTCCTTAAGGATTGGGAACCTCATTCTCTAGGGACTGTATATTAAAATTAATGGTTTTATTCTCTACTTGGAACTCAGAGCCTAAATACTGTTTTGTTTCTATTAAATCTGTTCCCTAGTGGAAAGGTGTTACAACCTGTAATTCTAGTACTTGGGAGACCACAGCAGGAGGAATGCAGTGAGTTCAAGGCCAGCCTGGGCTACATAGTAAAATCCAGGCCATCCTAGGCATTTGAAATTAAATACTGCCTCAGTAAGAAGAAGGGAGTGAGGGAGTGGAAGAGGGAGGGAGGAAGGAAGGAATTTAAGGGGTGACTGCTTACAGAAATAATTTATTGCATAACTTCAACAGGAATTTTAGGTTAACCAAATATAGTATGGCCAGTGCCCCTACTGGGATGCTTCCTGCTTTGTACTTAGCACATTGGACGATGTCAAAAACCTACCTGCTTAGAGAAGTGAAGGTTTTCCAGGAGGTGAGCACTAAAGTCAGAATGAGAATACCAGTGGAACATGGCTGTGGTCACTGAGAATAAAGACAAATCCAGACTCCCTTGACCTGACTGAAAAGGAATCCTCCTGAGAGAACAGACTTACAGCCCACAGCAGTCTAAAAGCCCACTTAGAGCCTGTCCACCTCTCTCACGCCCAGGTTTCTTCTATGGGTCACTTGGGCAAAATCTTTCTGAATGAACCAATAATCCAAATTATTCATCAGGCTTTAGACCTAGGCATTTAAAAATATTTATCCAATGTTACTAAAAGTACTAAAGGTATCCAATATGCTATTAGATATCAAATATGTGTGTCTTCAATGTGCCATTAAATATATAAATAAATGTATGTGTTTTATTGTTGATTTTATTAATTGAAGAGTAAAATATAAAACAGGAAGATGGAAGAAAGCCTATTAGTTAATTTTTGTTATTTTTATTTATTTCCTATATTTTAGATTGTGATATAGCTCTACTCACAAATCATAAAGCGTGGCCACTATACATAGCAACAATGACAGGTCATAACAGAACAGAATTATTAATAATTTTAAAAAATACATTCAAAAACTGACCAAAAAACAGCAATACTCTCATCAAAACTAATTCAGCCTTGCTGGGCAGTGATGGCACATGCCTTTAATCCCAGCACTCTGGAAGCAGAGGCAGGCAAATTTCTGTGAGTTTGAGGCCAGCCTGGTCTACAAAGAGAGTTTGAGAACAGCTTGGGCTACATAGAGAAAACCTTTCTTGAGAGAGAGAGAGAGAGAGAGAGAGAGAGAGAGAGAGAGAGAGAGAGAAGAAAAGAAAGAAATGTAGCCTCTTTTGAAATGGTAGTAGTCTAGCCTGCTTTGTCTGAGGAGGCCCCAGCCTCCGGCATCTTACTGTGACCTGATAACCTGAAATCAAAACCAACGGTTAGGTCACATTGAGTCTGAAATCTAAGACTTCTCTCAAGATCCATTCTCTGTTCTGCATGTTTAACCCAATGTCCCATTTTCCTGTCCTGTTCGTCCTTCCTCTGGAGCGTCTATCATAACTGCAATGTCCTCATACTTACACATTACTTAGCACACATCTGCTTCTAGTCTAAGCGTGTCTTAGTATTTTGATGGTTGGATGTTAATTTTGCTATCACTAAATAAATACCTGAGTTTAGGAAGGTGTGGGTCAAAAGACACTAAACTCCTGTAACAAACATAGGTGAAAACTCTCATAAGCTAAAAGCCACGGGAATTTGTTTCTTGTGTATGCCACAATCCCGTGACCACCAACCTCCCACCCAACCCCCCCCCACAACCCCACTCTGCATCCTCCAGAAGGGCAGCACCATCTCCATCCAGTTGACAGACACTGAAGGAGAACAGAGGGGACCTTTCTACGAAGCACCAGCTTTCATAACACAAGCTGAAAGAGAATGAGAGGCACAAGTTGGGGGTTATTTGCCTGGCTATAAAGCAGAAGGACTAGACCTGAGGAGGGAGCTAAAAGCCACAGCCACTCTTAAACCAAAAAAGAAAAAAAAGTACAGAAAAATGCTAAAAATGCTGAGTACTCTAAATGTCCCAATAAATCGTGACATTAAAAGCTCATAATAATTAGCAAGGATGGTTAAGTATAGGTTACACAGAAAGGTTTTTAAAGCCCAAAGGCATTGTTGTCTTCTAAGTGCAGTGGACAGCTTGGCAGTCTCATACAAATCAAAGGCATTGTGAAAGCTAACCTATCTAGTGGTCTGAGGGGGGGGCATAGAAATTGAATCTACCAGGGCTTAAGTAGACGCTCTACCATGGGTCTACATATTCAGCCCCCTGCTTAGTTTTTAGATCTACCGGTGAAAAGTGTTTATTCCCTGGACATATGCTTTGCTCAGGGCCACACATTAACCAGCACTCTCTATTCAGACAAGCATGTACACTGTGGTTTCAATGTCCTCCGTATTTGGGATGGTTAACAAAATAAGGTGATAGACACTTTATAGTTGTAAAATCTGCTGTTCTACTGCTACCTGACTAAGCTAGTGATTTTCTTGTCATGTGTATTTCTAATTTCTTTCTTTCAGGTGTGTGTGTGTGTGTGTGTGTGTGTGTGTGTGTGTGTGTGTGTGTGCACGCGCGCGTGTGTCTGTTTCCTGCTTTTGCAGGTTTCATTTTTATGGTGTTGCTGTCTCCATAAACAGATCAGTTGTTCAAGATTGAGTCTTTGTCTCCTCTCCATTACCAAGACTCCTTGTAGACAAAGCAAAACATGCCGAAATCTTGGTCTAATTAAAGCCTGGCCAAATGAGTACATACTGAGCAGTGTGCACTCAAATCAGCAGGCCACCCACCAAGCAAGTCCAAGAAGACGCTGGGTCATCCCAGATAGAACTGGATGCACCTTCAGAGAAAACAGAAGATAGTGTGTTTCGCCATGGTCAAGTACAAATAGTGCTTCACACAGCAGCATGCCAGTCACATGTGTGCTAAATACGGCGAGCATGATTGTAAAGAGAAAATAATGGTCTGACATCTGTAGGGCATAGTGACTTTTCGCCCACTGCCCCTCCCAATATTCCTGAAAGAGTAATTCTAGGAAGAAGCAAAGAGAGAAAACGATAAATATGTGTGTGTGTGTGTGTGTGTGTGTATGTATATATGTATATATATGCATATGTATGTATAGTCATTGGGGGATGATGACTGAAGTTTTCCAACTGAGTTTTAAATATGTTTAAATAATAAGGTTGTCTGGGTCTAAATGGATTTCAAAAGATGAAAAACACATTCTGTAATCTCTTCTAATGCTCTAGACATATTTTCACTTAACAAAATTCCTCATTAGTTTTTAACTATTAGTTTAAATTTTTGCCAACTGGAAGCAAGCAGAAACTTGCGGATGTGCTACAGATAACTGATTCTCAAATGGGAGTTGGTAGGAAAATATCAGAGCCTTTGCAGAGATAATGGGACTAGGAATGTGTAGTTTGGAAAAACTCCCCAAGCTGATGCTGCGACTCCTCCGCCCTCATCCTCATTTAGAACTACTGTGAGCTATTACTTCATAGTGTGAGAGCAAAGTGCTCTCCTGAGGAGAAGCCAGCAAAGCAAAGGGGGATATTTTCCCTTCTTCTAAGAAGTTAGGAAGGAGCAAGGAAGGGTCGGGAAAAAAGAAATAGTCAAAGAAAGGAAATTGCTTCCAAAGACATATATGTGAGGACAATAAGTGAATGATTCTTCCTCCTTCAAGTGGTTTTTCTGGTTCTTAAGCATTTGTGCATAGGTATATACACTGTCTATCAAACATGTTCCCCTTATTCTCTTTACTCTCCTTTTCCTCACTCTGCCTTCTTCCCTTTCATTCCTCTTGCCACTGTAGGTGGGGTCTTTATTATTTCCTAAATTTTTGAGGTTATAATATAATTGCATCATTCCCCTTCCCTTTTCTCCCTCCAAATTCTTCCATATACGACTTGCTCCTTTCAAATTCATGACCTCCTTTTTCATTAATTGCTGTTACTTGCGTATATATGTGCATATGTATGAACATATGAGTATATATGCACCTATATTCCTAAGTACATAACTGTAATCATAGACAGTTACCCTTCTACTTTCATGTCATGTACATATGTATACACAGAATGTATTATACACATATATTCACATACATTTGTATATCTATAAAATATAAGAAACAAAAAGATGAAACATACGGTATTTGACCTCCTGACATTGCCTTAATTCACTTAATGCAATTATCTCCAGCTCTATGCATTTCCCTACAGATGACATGACTTTGTTCTTTATTCCTGAAAAATTCTTTTATGTATGCATGCCACATTTTTTATTGATTCCTCTGTTGTTGAATATCTAGTTTGGTTCCATAATTTAGCTATTATGAGTTGCTCTATAATAAACATTGATGTGTAAGAATCTCTGAGATAAGCTGACTCGGGGTCATTCGCGTCAATACCCAGGAGTGATATAGGTACATCATAGAGAAAACATAAGGCGCCCTTATACACTGCTGGCACAAAAGTAAATTAGTCCATTCACTATGGAAATCAGTATGGAGACTTCTTGTTAGACTTACTATATCATCCATATTATTGTTCCTTTATCCATTAGGAATTGAATGTTGTTTCAGTTGAGACACTTGGAAAGTGAAGATTGACATAAAGTAGATCTTACTCTGCCAAGAAAACTGAAAGTGGGCAATTCATGCTGACAGTGGATTCAGCAATCCAGGCACCTCTGGCTCTTCCTTGCCAAGGACTACCAACTACTACCAACTACTACCAACTACTAAGTACTACCAACTTCTGCCAACTACTAAGCCTTCAGTTTACCATCTGGCAACACTGCTAATGCTTCAGACAACACCTGCACATTCTAGGAAACTAGTGAGAGACAAAAACATCAAACCCATGAACATTATCTTTAAAGAATACACATGGGAAGAACTTCCAAACTTTCCAACTTGAGCACATCTTTCCTCTAGGTGTGATCAGTCTTGGACAAGGAAGTCCTAACTTCACCCTGCTTTGTCTTGCTGGGTTTGTGAGGGAAATCTCCAACCATGGTTACACCATTCCCTCTTCACTACATACCTACTCCACATGAACATGGGTGGGGAAAAATACATGATGTCAAAACTGCCAACACCCCACATACACACACACACCAGGAGTGGATCCAGTTTCAGTGAGAAAAGCAAAAGCAATCAGCAACTCCATAAGCTCTGTATCTGACCAATATGTGTAGCCACAGCGCTTTCCCTCAAGCTGTCTTCACAAGTGATGCGTATGTGGGGCTGTTAAACGGCAACATTCCCACAACCCATCCCATCTGGCCTATTAAATGACATCTCTGCTACAATCCCTCCCTCCTTTTTCTCATTTATCAATTGTCCTTTCTATTTTGGATCATTCTACTAACTACCCAACTCACTATGATTTCACCAATATTACCCAAAAGACAAAACATTACACAGAACCTTTGCATTCTCTGTTTCTGAAGTGTCTGTGCTTGCAGTCTCTTCTGCTATACTCTCTATCTTTTTAAATTGCTATTTTTATTTAAATTCTTTAATTACTACTCATATTTACATATCCATTCCCCCCATTCCCTCACCCTCCCATGTTCCCCACCAACACCCCAAACCCATCCCCCAAATTATCCCCAGAGATGGTGAGACCTTCAAAGTCTGTCATATCATTTGGGGAAGGGTCTAGGTCCTCCTTGCTGTATCTTGGCTGCAATAGTAACCCCCCATAGGGAATGGGCTCCCAAAGTCCATTTGTGCTCTAGGGTTAAAGACTGGCTCCACTGTTAGAGGTCCCATAGACTGACTTAGCCTCCTAGCTGGCACCATATTCAGAGGGCTTGGTTCAGTCCAATGCTATTTCAGTCCAATGCTAGCTTTATGACTAAGGTCTCCATGCTCTCACTAGGTCAGGTCAACTGTCTCTGAGGGTTTCTGTAGCACCATCTTGGCTCCTTTGCTCATCCCTCCTCCTTCTCCACAATTGGATTCCAGAGGTATGGTTCCATGCTTAGCTGTGGGTGCCTGTTTCTGCTTGAGCCCATTTCATTCAGACTTTCTACAAACTATCCATACTACTCCTGCCAAGGTCAACAGTAGCTTCAACATTGCTTCATCCAAAGGTCAATTCTCAGTTGTGACCCCACTGATGCAATGATTGCCCATGAGATTCTCTTCACTCAGCTTCCAGGTGAGCAAACTTTCCTTCTTCCTGAATACCCACTCATTCTCGGTCTTGTCTATCATTTGGGATTCCCCAGAGCTCTTCTACAAGTGTAACTACCTATACTTCAAACTACTGTGTTCATTCTCATACTAATGAGCCCCAAATATATGTTTTTTACCCAGGCCACTTCCTTGACTCAACCTGTTCAACTAGTTGTATGTACCTTATATCTCACAAACCAAAGTTGAACCCATAGATCTTCCACATCTAGAACTCACAGATCTAACATGGTGTTTACATTTTGGTTAAGGAAATCCTCCTCCTCATTGATCAGGCTAAGCTGGAGTTTTGCTGCAATGATAAACATGCTGAACACTGGACCGGCTTCCAGTAACCCACGTTGTTGTTGTAGCATGTCTATGTCTCCTTCGGGTGTATGCATATCAGCTTTGTTCTAGAAGCCAGAATAAGAGAGCAGCCTTTCACTGAAACTCACTGGGTGTGTGGCAGAAGGAACAAAGAAAAATCAAAGTGTGTGCTGTCAGATGAAGTTTCCACCACTTCTGTTGGGAAAGCAGGTCACTTGGCTTTCTTTTTTTTTTTTTTTTTCATTCATTTATTTAGCTCATGAGTATGTTCACAATGGCCTGGCTAAATTAAACCAATTAACATGCTATATCACACATATTCATCATTTTTGTTTTGAGAACACTTAAAGTATACTATCTCACAACTTTTAAAATATAGCATATTGTTATCAACCATATTTATCATGCTCTCAGTAGACCTCAAGACTTCACAGAGTCCATGCCTCTTTCCAACTGCAGTTTTATATCCTTAAACCAGTCGTTTCCCCATTGTTAAAAGACCCACGTTGACGCCGCCTAATAGCCACAATTCTGCTCTCTGTTCCCATAAGTTCATCATTTCTAGGTTACACATAAAATTGAAATTGTGTGACATTTGTCTTCCAGTGCGTCACTTTTTTTTGGCAAGCATATAACTTTACTACTTACTAAAGATGAAATCAAATTTGCATGCACAGGTGAGCACTCACTGAAACACCTTGGATTCATCACATATTTGAGTTTCAATTAGCATATATATATACTACATATATATATATATATATATTTGTATTTATATAAAAAGACCAATAATGGCAGTATGTTATGCATCAATAGCAGCAACAGCTTTTCCAGGTTCTGCAGTCATTTGAACAAAATTGTAGAGACATCCAGCACACTCCATTTTAAAAAAAAAACAAAAAACAAACAAAAAAATAAACAACAAAAAAAATAAAAAACAAAGTCCCAGGAAACAGCACAGTTCTGTTACTCTTGTGGTACTTGTCACCATTTTTTTTTAAATTAGCTTCTCAGTCATCATCTAGGAGGAAACTATTCTGAGCAACATCATTAAAAACATCTCTGATAAAGCATGGTCACTACTATGTATCATAAAGCAGGTCCACATATGAGTTAGTACATATCATGTTTGGCTTTCTCAATAGGCCAAAAGTGTTAGGTTGGGACCCTACATTGGAGAAAACTAAAATAGTTGGTGAATTAAAAAAAAAAACAGCATTTTTATTGGACCTTGAATTGTTCCAGCTAAAATGTTTAGCTCCTCTCTTTTTAAATATCTTGTCCATTAATAGACTTAGCTAAGTTCTCTGTGCTGGTACCCTACTCCAGACTCTCATTAATGCTTCTGTCTGGTCTCCCTGTTTGCTTTTCTAGTCTATCCTGCAGGTAGTATCCAAAGTGTTAGTTCAAAAACACATGTCAAATCCAAACACGCTTCTACCCCAAACTCTCGGATGGTTCCTTGCTCACTCAAGGAAAAGCCAACATCTCTCAATAGCCTTGTAAAATCTGATCGTCTCCTCATCTGCCTCCTCTTCATCTTCAGCTTTCGCCGTCACATGGATTTCTTTGCTGTCTTGGTATATACACTGTGCAGCCCAGCCTGGGGACCTTTGCACTTGAGCCTCCTCTTCGCAGAGCATGCTTCTGCCAGATCACATTGCTCACTGTCTTCTTCTCCAGGTGTTTGTGCAAAGGTCACTCTCACAACGAGAACCTATTTACAGTCTCAACCCCTACCCCTCATCTGACACCCTCTCCCTCTTCTACTTACCTAGTTCTCCTGCACTCAGACCTTCTCATCTGGTTTTGTCTCTCTCACTCATTAGAATGCACATTTCTTGACTACCCAGATCATTACCCAGGTATCTCATTCATTATTGTAATATTACCATACAATGCTGAGTGTAAATCACTCAGTCTCAGTAAACACCTGTTTAATTCATAAATCAGTGAGTAACAATGAATATGAAAGGCTTTAAGGACCTAGAATGTAGACATACTTTAATGATGTGGGGGAAATAAGAACTATCAAGCCTTCACATAACTCAATGCTATTGCTGAATCATTTGTTTCAAATCAGAGAAAATAAAAATGAGTGAGGAAAACAGCACTAGAATATCATTAAATATACGGATTCTAAATCAATAATATTAAGGCCAAATTTAAATCTAAATTTGGAAAGTGTTTTGGTTTTTTTTTTTTTTAGTTTTTTTTTGTTTTGTTTTGTTTTGTTTTTGTGTCTACCAAAAGGGGCAAAAAACACACCATTTCACAAGTCTCTGTGCCACACTTGATATGAAAATAACAATTCACTACAAGCTTGACTCCTGATTAAAAGGAGACAGCTTTTTTGCCAGACTGATTATCTACATCTTCGGCTGACAGGACCTCAAAGGGGGTTGCCTCCACCTCAGCACCATTTGCATTGGGGCTGAGTAAACATTGTTGTGGGAGACTGCACTTGAAGGCTGAGATGATGAGCAGCACCTCTGTCCTGTGTCCACTAAGTGTTAGTGGCATCTCCCCTGTGGTGACAACCAAGAAGTGTCCCAGACATTGTCAGATGTCTCAGGGGAGCTGGTGGGGGCAGGGATAAGCAGGCCCAGGCTTATCACTCCATTTGAGAACCACTGCCCTAGAGGATGCCTATGCCTGGGCAGTAAGCACTTTTGGGAGACCTCACACTGTGTGCATGAAATGCACTATAGGATTATGATAGAAATACAATACCAAAGTAGACAAGCAGCTCCTTAACTCCAGGGTTTAGGGAACTCTTGGCTGGGCTTCTGTTACAAAGAGCTTCCTGTGACTCTATCCTAGCTGATGTTACCTGGAAAGTAACAGTTCCTAAGGCAAGCTGGCCATTAATGTTTTAATTGTCTAATGTTTGAGTCCAAGAGGAAAGACAACAGTTTCAACAGGGAAAATGAAAGAAAACTGGAGGATGCAGCCAGGAAGCTTCGAAATAGAGAACTTCATCTATTTCTGAAACTCCGAGGACACCTTCACAGCGGTCAGACAGGGACAGACTTGGAGGAAAAAACCCAACCACCAACAATCTGTTTAGAATTGATTCTGGCTGGTGGCCTCCACTAAAATTGAAATGATAAATTAAGAATAATATGATATTTTTAACTAAAATGACATAACTTCCTTACTGATATGGAGCTTGGTACTAGCGTTTCTAATTTTAAGATGCAATAATTCAAAACTAGCAGGAACTCAGCCACAATAATATCATCCAGGCCTGAAATACTTCGTAAATTTACCTTTACATGAACCCCTCAAATAATAAAACTATTTTTAAAATCTCAAATACTTCATAATTTTTAAAATGTGACTATCTTCTTAGCCAATTTTAAATTTGCAGATCTAATGTAAAAATACAATAAGATTTTTGAAAAAATTAAATATGTCAGAGAGAAACCTCTAACATGTGAGCTCATGTTGCTCAATTAGAGTCCTACATACACACACACACACACACACACACAGAGAGAGAGAGAGAGAGAGAGAGAGAGAGAGCCTTTTAGATATCCAAAGCATTTGTAATTTTAAATAAATGTACTTTCAGCTACTTAGAAAGAAAGCATATTGTTACATGACTGTATTGTGCTTTTCTCTCACACCAATGAAGTCATTCTACCACTGAAATATGAAGGTTCCTAAAACTGAAATTTATTTTTTCAATTATGCACAGTAGCTGAAAGAATCAACAAAAATAAATCCAAATGCACATATTATTTAAAAAGATTTTCCAACCTGTGGAGCACAGCCATTTTCTCCACTCAACCAACTTTTGTACTTAGAGTCATATGGAAAGAGCAATATTGGTTGTATTTCTATCTTCGTCCTTTAAAATATGCAAATAAATGACAACAAGACCAGAAGTCAACAGTAGAAATTGTTAAACAGCCGCTGATGTCTTGGTGCCTCAGGCCACATAGCTGTTCTCTGACGTTATATACAAGCCACCATTACGTGGATTTTAAAACACTGTCACATTTACATCTAAAACCAATTAACAAACCAAAAGAATTTTACCTTCATCTGTTTTTTAAGGAAAAAAATCTTGAAGTGCAAGTGCATCTTGTGGCATAAATTCAAAAGCATTTTTAAATATTAAAAAAAGAACTCATCATCTTCCCATAATGTGAATTGAAGCTTTGGGTTTAAGAGGAAAAATATGAACATGCACACATTCTCAAGTATCTACTAATATATGATCTTTACACATCTTCCAAGGCAGATTTTTAAAGAAACAATATTAAGAGCTATAGCAGAGGAAGTGTTGGCTCCTGCCAAGTGGCCCACAACATGCGGATTCTTCGATGATTTCAAAGCCTTGTCTTTATTTAGTTGCATTTCTGACTGTTTAGTTAATATTTTAGCCTCTAACTTAGAATGCAACTCTGAGACCAAAGTTCCTGGTGTGTTCAAATGAACTGTTCACTTTCCTTTGCTAATTCTTTGGCCCAGTTAAAGATCTGGATGTTTTCAAGGGTCAGAACGGTTACCTGGAATGTTGTACCCAAGATGATATGCTATGTCACCTAGATGTGTGTCCTGTGCAATTTATAGACTGAAGTACTTAGTCGATAGTGGTCAGTTCTAGTCCTTGTCACCAGAGTTGAAAAATTCACCAGAGTTGAAAATTTAACACTCTGGAGCAGGGACATAGCATTCTGTGAGAGAGGAAAAGGTAGAACATGGAGGCCAGGGGAAGGCCAGCACAGTGCAAGTGTGTCAGGATATGCTACAGAGCCTATGGCCCCCAGAGATGGTAGAGCCAAGGGAGATTTGATTGCATGGTGACAAGATATTCACACTCAAAATATCTCCATCTGCCCTCACCTAACAAATACAAAGCATAAAGCAGGAGTTATCCAGTGCTAGCTTGCTTATCTCAGTTAACGTCACAACCTCAAGTCACACCATCTCCAGTTCCTAGCTCCCTAAATCTCACAGTATTAGTCACCATGTCTTGTCAATCATACCTCAAAAAACAATGTTTGTGGAATAAACTATCTCCAATCCATTTTCATTACCATTGCTGTGTTTGAGGCTTTATCCTTAATTTAGCCACATATCATACCAACACAATCATAACCTACTATACAACAGCCTGTTTGCCTAGAAATTCGGAGTGCTCTCTGGCAGGGTATTGTCCAGCTGTTCCCTACATTAAAATTATGTTCCCACTATTCATCTTTCAAGACCACACACAGCCCACACTTCCATCAGGATTAACCCTTGTCTTTGTAATACCCTCTAGTCATATATTTATACTGATACTGTAACTCCACCACCTGCACAGCAATCGGCGTAAGATAATCTGTATCTTTTGTAGCAGCCATTGCTTTCAGTTGAAGTCAGGGCCTAACTTTATTCAGCTTCACACATCAAGCTCCCTTGAGAGCATCTACTATTATTTTAAGGGTGAATTTTAAACATTTAACTGAAATAGTCAAGTGCCAACAGAAAAATGCTTAAATAGTTTACCCCCAAAATAACTGCTGGTAAATTTATTCATTAGCAATGTTCATAGAATATAGTTCCATTTCAATGTTTTTCAGTCTTTACCCACACTTCCCGACACCCTCATGAGCTTGGTATTAATTCACCTTAGAAAAAAATGAGGAAAAAAATGACTTAAGAGTAAAATCATTATTAACAGGTATGATTAACAAGCCATCATTCCCCATTATGAAACAGTGTATTATTCTTGTGATTCATGGAACTCACTCCATCTTAGCATATAAATGTGATACATGTTTTTTAAATAGAAACTACTACATGCAGCACTTGAATGTTATCAAAAATGGGTGACAATGGGGGAATTAATTTTATTTGAACCCACACTTAATTCATACTGACTTTTAATTCCTAAGTAAAAGTTCTCCAAATGTACTTATATCTTTCATCAAAAACAAGAAACATTAGCTGGAGATAGATAGATAGATAGATAGATAGATAGATAGATAGATAGATAGATGTATATATATTTTTCCCTCAAAATGATGGATGTCAAAGTACCTCTGTCCAGGCTTTCTCCTAAGTGCTATATAAGAGAAATTAAAGACCACTTTCTCTGCCCTTGGGCCTCAAAATATAATAAGCAACCAGGATAAGTCTCTCAAATGAAAAATAAAACACAGAAAAGTTGTCCAAGAATTTATAGTACCTGTAAACAATAGTATACTACCTAGCATTTAGCATTGCTTTAAAAATGCAACATACTCATATACATATATACATATACACAGAATCAATTAAAGTTCACAAAAGCCTCCTTAGTTAAAAGTTATTTGGGTCCCCATTTTACGGGCTGGCAACACTAAGGAACATAAAGAGTCAATCACCACACAGCCAGAGAGTGGTAGAGCCTGACCTGGCTCCAGATCTGTGCTTTCTGGTCTACCCACCTAGCCTGTGCCTAAGTTTTGTGTATTCAAGATACAGGGTCAGAGGAAAAGGGAAATCATCTCAGCCAAGCTCTGTTACTCAGTAACAATCTGTGTTGCTTGTCATTGTTTTTGTTCTATGTT